>NW_027366182.1:0-79006 GCF_046119375.1 Phyllobates terribilis
TCAGGGAAGAGATCGCTGAACTGCAATTTGCTAGGCTAACTCAGAGCAGCGGTGTTCAAGGCCAATACGGTAATCGAGAAAAAAAAAGGATACTAAACAGATATAATACATCCTGAGATTATCACTAACCTTCTTCTTCTTAACCGGCTTGAGGATCTTGATTACACACTTCTCATTATTAGTGATATGAACCCCCTCAAAGACCTCACTGTACTTCCCCCTCCCGACCTTCCTCACCACTTCGTAATCATCCTGTTCCCTGAACAAACAAGAACAAAAAAGATCAACACCATAGAAATAAAGAGAAATCGGAGAAAGAGAAATCGGAGGAAGAGAATACCCCCACTGAACGGTAAGAGACTCATAGTCCCAGTACTCCTTAGGGCGAATGACATTGACATCGGCGTAAACCCTAGCCTTGGAGGCGGCGCCAGGTCGGCGAATAGATTTCCCAATCCGTTGAGCCAGCGTTTCGCGTGGGGAAGGGTGGCGCAATTGGCGCGATTCCGACGGCGTCTGCGAGTGATGCCGGTGTCTCCGGGAGGAAGGAGGAGGCGGAGGCGGAGGGGGAGAGAGCGAGGTCTTGGAGGAGAGAGCTCGGAGGAAGGAGAATGGAGATCGGGGAGGGGAGAGGGAGATGAGGGGTCGGAGGAGGGGAAATCTGATTGGGTTGCTGGAGAGAGAAAGGAAGGTGGATTGGAATTGAAATGGCCTTGCGGCCATCAACACAATATTAAGGCTTAGGGGAAGAAGGGCGCAATTTTGCAAATTTCAGAGCGTTAGTGCTAAAGACGACCCCAACTGGTTCATCTCTTTTCTCTATCGTGAACCACTTCACTCTTTCATTTTCTTTTTTCTTGTTTATTTGGGGTTATTTTATTCCACAACTTGTGTAACAAGAAACGGTGTCGTTTCTGTCTTTTCTCTTGTCTAATTTCCAGCTGCGTATCGAGGTCAATACGCATAGGGTGAGAATACAATACAACAACTGAGTTAATAGAAGTTTTTGTGTTCGCTAAAGGATTATAGTGATCTTATGCATATCCAGGATGCGCATAGACATCTGGACGCACGTAATACAATTCAAGAAATGAGTTAAATAAAAGTTTTGTATTCTCTGAGATCTTATTGGTGTTGTTGTGGTGGTGGTCACCGTCACCGAGCAACTGGCTACTGGTAAACGATTAGCAATGGAATTATGCAGAAAGGGGCAAATATACCCTTTTGAACTTTATGCGCTAAACCCTGTCCCGCAGTACAGACTACAACACTTTTTCTACCACGACCACGCAAACCGCGCGCCGCCTGCCGGCACTCTATCTTCTGCTTCAGAGGAGAACAACAATTGGAGGCCCATCCCACAATCTGCGATGGAGGAGGTCAGAGATAGTTGTGCCTGGTCGCTTCCCACTCTTCACATGTCTTCGTCGATTCTTCTGGTTCTTTCTTCTTCTTTTTCATCATCTCTTGCTCTCCTCTTTGACCTGCTTTTACTCCTGCTGTTAGAAACTGCGGACCCAGTTTATCTAGGTTTGTTTGAAATGTAGGGATTGAGAAGGCTGTGGATACTATAAAGGAAATTCCCAAGGTTCATTGGGATTTCGAGGGCATTCATTACTTCGACGGAGGAGCGCTCACCGTTCAGTATTTGTTCGTTTTGGATGCCCTTAACTTCTGTTTTTGGCCTGGTTTATCTCTTTCTTCGTCTCCAATTTGTTTCTGACATCCTACATCTTTGCTCGTGTTATATCCCAATAAGAAACATTCATACAATCTGTCTATCTGTCATTGTCAAATTGGTTGTTATGCTGCTCTAATTCTCTAATTAATAGCTGAATTCTTCATGGACATTGGACATAGCCTTCTTAGTAAATCTCTAATTAATAGTTGTATTCTACTTGATGGAGATGAGGAGCTGAATTATGATCACTTGGCATTGGGCCTAAAGAAAGCTCTGGAGCATGATAAGTGTGGTCTTTGATGCTGATCGTCTGCAGAAGTACACGGGTATGTATTAGTATCAAAATATCCATATTGATCCTGAATTTACTTTGCCCTGAATAGGATAAATACATTCTGATTATATGCAGGCCCAGAACTGCGGGAACTCCTAAAATGGCCTCGTTCACTTCCATTAGAGGATGAGCGAGTTCGTCTTCTGCATGAGGTGTTCATATTTCTTCCTCTGCACAGTGCTATTTGCTCCATTGTTGTGCACTTCCTAAGCTTTTAAAATACACACCATTTGGATAGGTTGGGCGTGAATTGGAGAACAGTTTTGATGGGAAAGCATCAAACCTTGTGAATTCCTGCAACAAATCAGCTGCTAAACTCGTAGCACTCATCACCCGTCACTTTCCAGGTCTCATTCACTCAAAAACATTTTACTATTTATAGTCTTAAGTTAGTTATGTCTTATATTAGAATATTTTGTGTTGAATTAGGATTCAGAGACCACTCAGTATACAAAGGTCACCAAGTATTCTTGTACAAAAGAGCACAGATATTCAGTGCTGATTTATGGGGTGCATTCAGAGGCGAAGGTTATGGGGAGTTCAATGACATTAGCTCAATCACCATGTTTGCTGACTATATTGTCCCAGCTGTTCTTCAGAATCTTGGAGTGTTGAGATATAGCTCTTCCTTGGATAATATTATTGAGTCTAATACTGAAATAGGCCCTGGTAGTGAAGAGGAAGTTGAATTGAGAGCTTGTACCATTTATGCTGTTGAGAAAATGAGAGATCTTATCCTTTCGAAGACTGGAAAACAGGTACAATTTACTCATACACAAACTCTCTATTCATTCAACTGATTCATCGATGATTGTTAAATCAGGTGTTAAGTGTGGAACTGGATCTCTGGCTATGGTCCTGTGGAGTGAAGGAGCCTTCTCTAAGACATCATCGTACCCTTTCAATCTACTACTGAGCTACAATCATGTGCTTGCGTTCACAAGTTTGCTCCCATGGTAGCTCTATGAGTTTTCAAATTCTAGTTTTGAGTAATTTTCTTTATTTGTTGTTATTACAATTTTACTAACAGCTAAGAGCCTAAATATAGAATGTTATCGTTTAAACAATTTAACCTTGTAATTTTAATTTATTAGCTCTTGGTGTCCGTACATTGCACAGTCTTATTATCCTTTATAATTTTCTAAAGTTTTTATTATTATGTATTTTGTACACATTGTTTGTACATGTTCTTATTGTATACTATTTTGTCTGTAAGATTGTTTTATATTATATATTCTACTAGGCAATCAGAAATTAACTTTTTTCTTTTAAATTTTATTTCATCTAGTTTTATTCCATGCACTCTATTTCATCTAGATTAAATTTTATTTTATATAGGTGTTGTCAAACAGTCTCATAGATCTATATACTTAGATAGATTAGTAGAAGCAACAATAATTGAGATCAATCTTTATGTATACTAGAGATTGTTGCCCGTGCTTTGCAAGGGCTAAGCAAATGATTTTTCAACTACTATGGTACTCGTAGTTTTGAAGTTTGAATATGAAAACCACTATAAATTATCGTCCATTACCATACTCCTAATAAAATTATATAATATATTGGGGGTCATAAAAGTATAAAGCTTGGAGAGTATCTTCATTATCTCATATATGTTCAATATCACACTATGAGTTAAAATGTTGTAATTTAGTACAAAATGATGATCTTTTATGCAAATAATTTACTCTGAATACAAAAGTAAACCTTTGTGATTGAACTTCAGTTTGTAAGTTCAATGTTCTTAATAGATTGCAATCTTGAGATTGAGATAAGATTCATCCATCAAATATGATATTTGGCCTTTTAGATTTTGATTATCATTGAAGAGATCCATTATCAAGTCATTTGTCACTTCTTTGTATGTCTGATAGGCGCAATCCTGATAACGCCAAGAGTGGTTTTTAGATGATTTTAGATGTGTTTCGGAAGCACTTAGTCGTTAAATAAAGTATATGATGCATCGGGACTAAAGATGACAAAGTGAAGACAAAGACACGTTAAAATGAAGAAGAAGTATGCAGAGATCCAACCGCGGTCGCGCCTGCCGTGTAACTCCCAAAGTCGGAAAGTCTTTGTAACCGCTTCATCTTGATGGCTTTGAATGAGTTTTGGTTTTACCATTTTGGGAGAGGAATAAATAGATTTATCTAGGGTTTTGAGTAGACTTTCTCTCTCATTCTCATATTCTTTCAATTCTCTTTTGTATTTTCTCTCTAGAATGAAGAACTAAACCCCCATTATTCACTTTGAAGTTTAAGGCTTTTGGATTTGGTTTTGTGGTAAAATTCTAAACGCTTATGTTTCAATTTCAATTGATGATTGTTTCTTGATCTCTTGAGCTTTATCTTGCATTAATATGTGCTGATTTATCTAGAATGATCAACTAGGTTTATTGATATTCGTCATATTGCTAGGATTGATAATTCGATTTGAAGAGACTTTCCTTTTGGTAGCAAACTCTATTTGCATAAACTATTTGCGAGTGTCTATAGGGTAGAGATCTTGAATTCATGTCAATTATCAAAGATTTGTCCATGGAATTGCATGAACCTACTTATCTTTGAGCTTTATGTGGTTGTGCTATGAAATCTTGGGATTTCCTTGGTTATAGCATAATTAGGATTTCTATGACTATTTGGACTAGTTGCTTTATAAGAACGAAGAGTAGTAATACCATTTGAATGTTTAAGAAAACAAGTTACTAGGAAACTATGATCCACAGACCGATCTGGTTGCTGATAACGGATAAGTGAACTCTTCACACTTATTCGATCACTATCCAACATTGCGTGTTTTGTTACCTGCTACTTTCATCATTTGATCACCAAACTTACAACCCCCCCCCCCCCCCCCCCTGGTTACGTTTTAGTTGCATAATTGATATAAACTGATCCAACTCCCTTGGATTCAACCCCTATTTTACATGACAAGAACGTGTTGAGAAAACACTTCAAGGATGTAGATAAGGTCCTTCTCTACAATTCTCGCCTTCAACTTTTCCCAGGGAAGTTGCGATCAAGATGGAGTGGACCTTATGTAGTGGCTCATGTTTTTTCCCATGGAGCGGTAGAGCTTTACGACACGGATAACCACAACGTTTTCAAGGAAGTCAATGGTATAAGGTTCAAACCTTTCCCTGCTGGTTCAAGGATATGCTTATGAAAGCGTAGGTTCCAAGGGGATCAAAAGAGTATGGATGACATGACAGAGGTCGAGCCAACGACTTTACACAAAGGCACTGCTCGGGAGGCAACTCGAGGTGTGAGGTTTGTCTACTTTTCCCTTTACCTATTTATTGTGAGTCCTTTTTTGCTGCACTGAGGATAATGCTCGATTCAAGTGTGGGTAGGAAATTAGTATTCGCATTGCATGCATGTAGGTTGTTTTTTTATTATTTTTGTGTGTTTTTGCTTTATTTTTTGTTTTTTGTGTGTCGGTTATTGCATTCCCTATTTGAGTTTTTGTGGATTCTTATAATAGTTCATGTACTTTTGGATCTTTTGACTATGCTTTAGTTGTTGATTTTACAAGTGCGTTATGATGATGATAATGGTTCGTTAAACTTTAGACATTTACTTGAGCATGTGGACTTTGATAGGATTACTTTTGGAGTAATACTCTATAATTGTTGTCTTTAGAACTTGCTTCTGTATCTCTTTCGAAAACGCATTTAGGTTATTTTGCATGACATTTTATTGAGATGTAAGTTTATCACATAGGAAATAAGATCTGAATTGATATACTTCCAGCGCAACAATCGTGCGAGTGTGCGATCTCCGTAGTGTGAAAGATCACTCCAGGTTCGAATCTCAATGATTGTCGGATGAGCACGCGATCTCCGTGGTGTAAAAGATCACCCCGGGTTTGATCCTCTAATGGTCGCGTGAAAAAGTTTAATGAGTAGGCCCGGACCGTAAAACGGACGAGCCCTAAAAAAGAAATAATAATAATAATAATGTGATATTTCTTGTACGTCTCTTGATAATGTTTTGCATCTTGCCCAGCGGGTTAGATTTAGATGTGGTTGCATGCTTATTTAGATTGACACTTAAAGGTGAAATATGAATTTCAGTTGATATATAGAGTTGTGGAACATTTATTTTCTTGTCATTGAACAAGGCATGCTATGAAGGAAAAATATATTTTGTTTAATTTATCATCTTTATCATTCATATGTCACTTGGATTGAAACAACTATTGCATATTCTTATAATTCACTGTGATGTACTTGCTTGTGATACATAAAGATCAAGTATGGGGATGTGAATAACATGCATTTAGGCTAGATTAGTTCATGTTTATTTTCCGTTTGTTAGTGTCTTATTGGGGTCGGAGTCTTTGTGTAGTTGAGAGCAGGTACTTGAGAGCTGAGATGATGATAATGATCGTTGCTATCAAGTTGCTCCATACTCGTTAAGACCTTCGTGCTTCATGGAAGAGTTAGCATTATTTTGCTTACTCGAGGGTGTGGGGGAATTTGATAGGCGCAATCGGGACTAAAGACGGCAAAGTGAAGATGAAGACACGCTAAAATGAAGAAGAAGGTCTGCAGAGATCAAAGCGCGGTTGCGCCACTCAGCGATTGGCTATGTTCAACAGAGATCTAACCGCGGTCATATTCAACCAAGCGCGGTCGCACCTGTCGTGTAACTCTCAGAGCTGGGAAGTCTTTGTAACCGCTTCATTTTTATGACTTTGAAAGAGCTTTGGTTTTACGATTTTTGGAGATGAATAAATATAGACTTTTCTAGGGTTTGACTGACTTTCTCTCATATTCTCTCAATTCTCTTTTGTATTTTCTCTCTAGAATGAAGAACTAAACCCCCATTGCTCATTTTGAAGTTTAAGGCTTTTGGATTCGGTTTTGTGGTAAGATTCTAAATGCTTGTATTTTGATTTCAATTAAGGATTGTTTCTTGATCTCTTGAGCTTTATCTTGCACTGATTTGTGTTGATTTGTCTAGAATGATCAACTAGGTTTATTGATATTCGTCATATTGCTAGGATTGATAATTTGATTTGAAGAGTATTTTCTTTTGGTAGCAAACTCTATTTGCATAAACTATTTGCGAGTGTCTATAGGGTAGAGATCTTGAATACACGTCAAGTTTCGACGATTTGTCCATGGTATTGCATGAAACTACTTATCTTTGAGATTTATGCGGTTGTGCTATTAAATCTTGGGATTTTCTTGGTTATAGCATAATTAGGATTTTTAGGACTATTTGAACTAGTTGCTTTATAAGAACAAAGAGTAGGACTGTCATTTGAATGTTTAAGAACACAAGTTATTACAAATCTATGATCCACAGACCAATCTGATTGCTGATAACGGATAAGTGAACTCTTCACACTTATTTAATCACTACCCAACATTGCGTGCTTTGTTACTTGCCACTTTCATCATTTGATCACCAAACTTACAACCCCCTCCCCCCATTGGTTACTTGTTAGTTGCATAACCTATATAAACTTATCCGACTCCCTTGAGTTCGACCCCTACTTATCACTATATTTTGTAGTGTTTAGTTGGATAATAATTTGACGAGGGTGATAACGACCATAAAAACCTTTTTTCAATGTCTTAACCACTAATTCTTTCCCATACCTATACATGAGATCTCCAACTTGAAACCATGTGGACAAGCAATAGACTTCTAGAGTCACTATTTCTTTTATATGACAAATTTTTATTTGATATTGTAAGCGAATTTAAGCCTAATTTTCAATCCTAAATTTGCAGCCAAAATAGAATGTATACCAATATTCATAACATCCCATAAGCAAGCTAAAAAGTACTTGCTTCAAGTTAAAACCTCACATGCATCAATGGAACCCATACATCAATTTAGTTATTCTTCTGAGAGATAATTCATACCTAGAAAATATACGAATGTATCCTTCTCTTTGTCACTTGAGGGTTGTTTGTTCCACCAACAGCCTCTGTTTATCTTCACATGCATATGATTTTGTCACATCATTCATGTTTTAAATCTAAATAATTTGTACCAACCAAAACAATGACTATAAATAGACTAAGTCTTATTTATTATTAAACAAATCTGATTACCCTTTGGTGTTGGAGGGTGACCCGATGCTATATTTCCATTGGTCTTGGAAACTCCATGAGTTTGTTACCAGTTCTTTCTTGACTGCCTCCTAGACACAGACTAAAAACATATAAAGGATTAGTAAAAAGTAGAGATGCGAAAATGGAGGTAATAGAGGGTGATGAATAAACGAATAAAGACGAAGAGCTTGAAAGGATGGGACTAGGATTTTATTAATGGTAGGAACCAGGAATTATATTAGAGGTAATGTTATATTATGAAACTAATTTACTATAAATACAAAAAATAGACCTTTGTAATTGAACTTCAGTTTGCCAGTTCAATGTTCTTAGTAGATTGAAATCTTGAGATTGAGACTTTCTCTAATAAGACATGGAAATCGGGTCGGTCAGGTCGGGTTTCGGGTTGGAGAATTTCTTCGGGTCATTTCAGGTCAAACTTTTACCGGGTTAGAACGGGTCAGTTTATAACAGGTTTAATATCGGGTCGGGTCGGGTTAACATGTCGGTTGAAGTAGAATTTTTTTAACTTTTTCGTAATTTTTTCTTTAAAAAAAGTAATAAAAAATATTTTTTAAAAAAGAAAATATTTATTTAATAAAAATAATAATAAAACATTTATTTAAAATTAATTTTATATATTTTATGCTTATATTCTTGACCAACAGGTCGGGTCATAACCCACCAGGTCGGGTCATACTCTGACCCAAAATTTCTCGGGTCATCGGGTCGGGTCAAAATCGGGTTCATGTAAAAATAGGTCGGGGTTTATATGACCTAGAAACAGGTCGGGTTGGATTTGCGGGTCGGGTCAATTTTTGCCAGGTCTAATCAAATATGATATTTGGCTTTTCTAGATTTTGATTTTCATTGAAGAGATCCATTATCAAGTTATTTGTCACTTCTTTGTATGTCTTAGCCACTAATTCTTTCCCATACCTATACATGAGATCTCGAACTTGAAACCATGTAGACAACCAATAGATTGCTATAGTCATTATTTCTTCTATATGACAAATTTTTATTTCATATTGTAAGCGAATTTAAACCTAATTTCAAATCCAAAATTTGTAGCCACAATAGAATGTATACCAAAATTCATGACACCCCATAAGCAAGCTAAAAAGTACTTGTTTCAAGTTAAAACCTCACATGCATCAATGGAACCCATCAATTTAGTTATTCTTTTGAGAGATAATTCATACCTAGAAAATATACGAAATTATCCTTCTCTTTGTCATTTGAGGGTTGTTGTTCCACCAACAGCCTCTGTTTATCTTCACATGTATACGATTTTGTCACAGCATTCATGTTTTACATCTAAACAATTTGTAACAACCAAAACAATGACTACAAATAGACTAAGTCTTATTTATTATAAAACAGATCTGATTACGCTTAGGTGTTGACTGGTAACCCGATGCCATATTTCCATTGTCTTGGAATTCCATGATTTTGTTACCAATTCTTGCTTGACTACCTCCTAGATACATACTGAAAACATATAAAGGATTAGTAAAAAGTAGAGATGCAAAAATGGAGGTAATAGAGGGTGATGAATAAACAAATAAAGACGAAGAGCTTGAAAGGCATGGGACTAGGATTTTATTAATGGTAGGAACCAAGAATCCTTTTAAAGGTAATGATCTTTTATGCAAATAATTTACTCTAAATACAAAAGTAGACCTCTGTGATTGAACTTCAGTTTGTCAGTTCAATGTTCTTAGTAGATTGCAATCATGAGATTGAGATCTCCCCTAATAAGATTCATCCATCAAATATGATCTTTGGATTTTCTAGATTTTGATTTTCATTGAACATACCCATTAGTCATACCTAGAAAATATACGAAATTTAGTTATTCTTCTGAGAGATAATTCATACCTAGAAAATATACGAAATTATCCTTCTCTTTTGAGGGTTGATTTGTTCCACCAACAACCTCTGTTTATCTTCACATGTATACGATTTTGTCAGAGCATTCATGTTTTAAATCTAAATAATTTGTAACAACCAAAACAATGACTACAAAGAGACAAACTCATATTTATTATAAAACAAATCTGATTTCCTTTAGGTTTTGGCAGGTGACCCGATGCTATATTTCCATTGGTCTTGGAAATTCCATGATTTTGTTACCAGTTCTTGCTTGACTGCCTCCTAGACACACACTGAAAACATATAAAGGATTAGTAAAGAGTAGAGATGCGAAAATGGAGGTAATAGAGGGTGAGGAATAAACGAATAAAGACGAAGAGCTTGAAAGGGATGAGATTAAGATTTTATTAATGGTATGAACCAGGAAGGCATGGTAATAGTCGCAATTAATACTGTAACGGTTGGAATTCTAACTCTCGGTTAGAAGAATTAATTAATATTACTCTCAAACTGTTGTTTTTTTGGATACAATGGTGGGAGTCTAACCATCGACCACTTGAACCGTTTGCAGGGTCCGAATCAAGTTGGTTGATGTGAATTGACCCTTGAATGTGACAACCCAATTTCATAT
Organism: Phyllobates terribilis; assembly: GCF_046119375.1. NCBI lineage: Eukaryota > Metazoa > Chordata > Amphibia > Anura > Dendrobatidae > Phyllobates > Phyllobates terribilis. The sequence goes on from NW_027366182.1 coordinate 10,598, forward strand.
TCTGCTTGTTGGGCATGGTAATGGTCGCAATTAATACTGTAACGGTCGGAATTCCAACTCTCGGTTAGAAGAATTAATTAATATTACTCTCAAACTGTTGTTTTTTTGGATACAATGGTGGGAGTCTAACCATCGACCACTTGAACCGTTTGCAGGATCCCAATCAAGTTGGTTGATGTGAAATTGACCCTTGAATGTGACAACCCAATTTCATATAGTCTGATAGATTGGTATGTATTGTATTTTCCATAGAAGGGTAATCATAATTAGGCATATTCTGCTTGTTGAGCTGAGGTAAATAACACAAAGTAGAAGACACATCACTTACTTAGTTCTTTCTTTTGTACATAAATGATTATTAGTGTTTTTTCAAGGATTAATGTCTAATATGTAGTCATTAATTGTATCATTTACTGTTTTGGCTTCAATTTGGAATCCTTTTGGAAGTAATGAATATCAATTAATAGAGAAATTATTATTTTCAAGGAATGCCAATTTTATATTAAACTAGTCCCATTCGATCTCCGCCAATTTCCTCCTCATTCGATCGATCTCCACCTCCTTCCTCCATTGTGATTCGCTAGGTCTTTACTCACCCCAACTTCAATGGCATCGGCGACACAACTCCACTAACAAGCTTCACCGGAGGTTGCTATTTCAATGGTGTCGGCGACTTCATCCTAAAGTACGTCCTCTCACTGGCGAGCTTCAGAAGCTGATCGGTTTGTAATAGTTGCTAGTGATGCGGCAAGCGCATGAGAATGCAGATCCATTATCGCCGACGACACTGATATTATTATCGTTGGCGCGGGCGCTGGCGTTGCCGGTTCCGGTCTTTCTTACATGTTGTCTAAGGTTAGTAGTTCAATTTTTTTCTGGTTGATTGATTGATTTACTCCGAATTGGATTTCAATTAGGTCTCTAATGAAAATGATATCTGATGTTTCATCTGTAGGATGAACGATGTATCCATGTCATTGAAAGAGATTTGAAAGAGCCAAATAGGATAGTTGGTGAGCTTCTTCAACCTGGAGGATACCTCAAATTGATTGAGCTGGGACTTGAAGGTTGATTAAGAAGTCTGATTCATGCTAAGTTTCAGTTATATACCATTGCCTTGTAATTGAGTCTTTTTTCTTCCGATTGATAGACTATTTGGAGAAAATTGATGCTCAGAAAGTGTTTGGATATGCTCTTTTCAATGATGGGAAGAGTACTAGACTTTCTTATCCCCTGGAAATATTCCATGGAGATGTTTCAGGTAGAGGCTTTCACAATGGCCGCTTTATACAAAGGTTGAGGGAAAAGGTTGCATCTCTTCCCATGTATGATGCTTCACAATTTGATTAATAGCAGAAGCAATGGTTATCCGAGTCTTGTAGCTATTATGAAGATGTTATTTGTTCATGAAGTAATCTGTAGTGGTCTACCTTAATTGTTCTGTAGTATAGGGTGATAACATCCATTTTTTAACTTTTTGTAGGGTGCAAATAGAGCAAGGATCAGTGACTTCACTTCTTGAAGAAAATGGAATCATCAAAGGTTTGCAATACAGGAAGAGAAAAGGTGAAGAATTGAGAGCATATGCACCTCTAAACCTTCTATACCTTACGAATGGTAACTTCTTTATTCCTAATCCCCTTTTTCAAATTAATATCTGCAAGTTTAGTTGTGATTTTTCTCAACTTCAGCCAGTTGCATCTACAATAAACACATTGGTTGATGCATTGTACAAAGTATTTTGTGCTTCACTTGACCAAGCAAGAAATGATATATGTGAAGCTTGCTTTGAATACTTGAGTTTTGGATGGATCTTCTCATCGGGTCTAATCTCTCTTCTCTGAGGTTCGAACCTGAGTCCATTGAATCTTGTTCTTCATTTCTTTTTTGTTGTAGTGTATGGATTTGGCCACTTGTTGATCCCATTTCCTTCACCAAAGCGATTGTGGATTGTAGATATACTGATCTATGAAAGTTAAAAAAAACATTAGTTTGATTTGGGTGAACGGATTTTAGATTAGATTGTCTAAAATAAGGTTGTGAATTGACAGGGTGCGTTGGCTATCATCTTCCCCATCATCAAAATTGAGGGAGTTAGGAAGATGTTTTCCCTGCTTTGGTTCTGGCTTATTACATACTTCCACCTCCTCAATGTTAGACCTTAAAAGTGCAGGCAGACAATAGAATCAGTTGGTTTCGAAGAATCCAGCAGAACGAGCTCGGAAATCAGTTGTCACGATAATTCTTTTATCAGTTTTTAACCCTCAATGTGGAAAAAGTGTATATCAAAACATGTACTTAGTTGATTTAATAAACTTCAGTAGGGATTGATGTAAGTGTTTGGAACTGCATATAAATCTAAATTCATTCTTTAAAAATGATGCTTATGTACAACTTGCAAAGGCTAGTTTAGCTTCACCTTGAGTTGTGTAATCTATTGTTTATTTATTAATAAAAAATTTGGTGGAGGAATAATGTTAAATGAAGGTTTTCGTATTTTTGATCATGAATTTTCTTTCAGATGTCTATTATTTTTTTCGGGTTTATGAGTTTTTTCTTATGGACTTACTCGGCTATTCAGAAATTTAAGAAATTTTTTGTGGGTCATTATTTTTCTATTTGAGGTTCATAAAACTACATAGAAGGTACATAAAATTGTATGGAAGGTTCATAAAATTGTATTGAAGGTTCATGGATTTTATATTAGCGGTTCATGAATTTCTCTCACACAATTCCATTGAAGATTCACGTCTCTTCAAGCTCATGAATTTTCTTTTGAATGTCCATGATATATTTTTCTCACGTTGTTTATTTATAGTAAGAACATGAGTTTTCTCTTATAAGTTCACTCACCTATTTAGAAATTATGATATTTTAAAGTCTATAAGAATTTTTATTGTTTTATATGTAAGGTTCATGAACCTATATCAAAGGTTCATAAAATTTATATATAAGGTTCATCAATTTATATAGAAGGTTCATAAATTTTATATTTTATATCTCATAAATTTTATATTTTATATTTTAAACTGAAGGTTCATAAATTTATACTGAAGGTTCATCAATTTATACAGAAGGTTCATCAATTATACTGAAGGTTCATCAATTTATGTTTTGCTCATGAATTTTATATTTTATATTTTGATTCATCAATTTATATAGAATATTCATGAATTTTATATATATGGTTCATCAATTTATATAGAAGGTTCATGAATTTTATATTTTATATTTTATATTTTATATTTTTGGTTCATCAGTTTATTTTTATTGTCAAAACATGAGTTTTCTCTTATAAATTCACTCACCTATTTAGAAATTATGAGATTTTTAAAGTTTATAAGAACTTTTGTTGCTTTATAATTAAGGTCCATGAATCTATATCGAAGGTTCATTATTCTATATATAAGGTTCATGGATTTATACTGAATGTTCATAAAATTTATATCCCCCACCTTTTCATATTTCATAAATTTAGCAACGGATAGCTTAAGTCCGCCGCTAAACTAAATGATGTGTTTTTATTGAATGAAGCGTTTAGCGACGGACGGCTCCGTTGCTAATTTCTTTGAAAAGCCCGGTAAAAAAAGTTGAAAATCGACGTTTTTTTATGTGCTATCCGAACTTTAAAGTGATATTTGGAGGGGAAATCTTCCATTTTTGGAGAAAAGGAAACGGGCAGCCCCTTTGGATTGGGGTCGTTTAGCTCTTTCAGAGAGCTTTCTTTCCTTATATTATACGCCCGATTCCGACAACCAGTGCAAGAGTTATGCTCGTTTGAACGCAAGGTACGTGTAAAGTCCCACTACATGTTTGTTGATTATGTGATTTATGTTACCCATGGCAAACCCGAAAGACACTCATATCGTGGTTCGTACCAAGACCTTCAAAACGACTACTTATAATACTTAAATGGATCAAGGAACCAAAAGTTGTGTCATTTCTAACTAGTTTGTCTAACCTTACACAATCAATGAAGCTAACACAGTAAGCAAATTCTGTTTATCTTGAATTTATGAAGGTTAAATATAGAAATATTCTATTGTATGACAACAAACCGTTTTGTCTTGGTGGCATTGAATTCATTGGAGGTTCACATCTTTTTTTGCAGTACATAAATTTATATTAGCGGTACATGAATTTCTATTAAAGGTTCTGAAATTTTTATTTGCGGTTCATGAATTTCTTTCACAAAATTCCATTGGAGATTCACGTATCTTCAATCTCATGAGTTTTCTTTTTGATTCACGTCTTATTTAGCTCGTGATTTTTTTACATATTTAAGATATTTTTTTCAAGTCCGTGAATTTTCCATAGCAAGTTCACGAGCTTTGTTTATACCATCACTCACCTATTTACAAATTCATGAGATTTTACAATTCTTTTAGAATTTTGTTATGGGATATGAGCTTTATATGGTTCATATATTTATATTGGCGATACATAAATTTCTGTTAAATGTTCATAAATTTATATTGGCGCTACATAAATTTCTATTAAAAGGTTCATAAATTTCTATTGGAGGTACATGAATTTCTATTAAATGTTCAGAAAATCATGTTTGTGGTTCATGAATTTCTTTCACAAAATTCCATTGGAGATTCACGTATCTTCAATCTCATGAGTTTTCTTTTTTATTCACATCTTTTTTAGCTCGTGATTTTTTTGGATGTTTAAGATATTTTTTCAGGTCCATGAATTTTTCATAGTAAGTTCATGAGTTTTGTTTTATACCATCACTCACCTATTTACTAATTCATGAGATTTTACAACTCTTACGAGATTTTACAACTCTTTTTTATCATGAATTTTCTTTTAGATGTCTTTTAATTTTTTTCATGTTCATGAGTTTTTTCTTATGGACTTACTCAACTATTTAGAAATTTATGAATTTTTTTATGGGTCATTAGTTTTCTACTTCAGATTCATAAAAGTATATAGAAGGTACATAAAATAGCATGGAAGGTTCATAAAATCATATTGAAGGTTCATAAAATTGTATTGGAGATTCATGGATTTTATATCGGTGGTTCATGAATTTATTTTATGGGTCATTAGTTTTCTATTAAAGGTTCATAAATTTATATTAACGGTACATAAATTTCTATTTATGGTTCATAAATTTATATTAACGGTACATAAATTTCTATTAAAGTTTCATAAATTTAAATTGACGGTACATAAATTTCTATTAAAAGTTCATAAATTTATATTGAAGGTACATAAATTTCTATTAAAGGTTCATAAATTTAAAATGATGGTACATAAATTTATATTAAACTAGGACCTTCAAGCATGTGCTACGCACGACCCATTATTTTCTTTTTCATATTTATTTGTTTGTTTCTTATATTTTTCTTTAATATTTCTATTTCGAATAATCCACCAACTTTATATCATTACGTCAATGTAAGTGAACTTCATTTACTTTTTTCTATATGTCTTTACGTCAATGAATTTCAGTTTTGTAGAAAAACCATACCCAAAGTGTTGAAAAATCAGCTCTTGCTTCGCCACCGACGTTGTGAAAACAATGCACAAAAGGATGGCCAAACAATTAGAGAGGGCATCTTTCAGAAAGCAATTTAGTCACAAATAAAGATATATCTATCACCTATGCTCTAAAGATTCAACAACAACAACAGCGATGCACACTTTTCTGTAATCCTCCATAAAAATCAATTGGAATAACACTCCCAACAAACTATCTAGACACCAGCAAATTTCTCAAAAAAACAAAGACATTAACATATTCATCACCTATGATCGAAGGATTCAACAACAACAAAAGCTCTGCACACTCTTCTCCATAAAAACCAATCTGGGTGGAATAAAGAGTAAGACTCGCCCAAAAAACCCATTTCACATTATGCTCATCATGCTCAATAGTATCATCTACAACTTTAGTCACACCAGTAAAAACCTCCACTTCTTTCTGTTTCTTGAAATTCATCTGTATAAGTCTTCGCTACCATTTCATAATCTTCCTTTGGAAGTTTTGTTTCTCTCAAACTACAACCTCCCTCAAAAAGTTCATGATCATGCACATCTTCTCGTGTTTCATGTTCCATCGTTGAACATTCATCTAAAATCTCTTCGTTCTGGTCTTTAATCTCCTCTTGTATTAGCTTTCCTGTAATTTCTACTGAAAGATCACACTATTGGCCAAGGAGCACATCTACATCCTGAAATACTACATCATCTACAACACTTTCCTCTTCTAGAGCAACAGTTATATGTTCTTCTGGCCTATTCATGTTAATGCATATATTTAAACCATGAACAATCTCTTCAACCACTGAACTGGGATCATTAATCATTTCCTCATCTACCGACACTGTCATATTCTGATTCATCCAAAGCTAATAAAATTTCTGAAGAAAGATGTTCAGTGCTTAGCAACTTTACTTTCAGAATTTCAAATTTCAAAACTGTCTGCGAAGTATTATGATGAGAAAGTTGGATATGGAAAAAAGGTCTATGCTCTTGATAATTCTGGCAAACAATTAGTTCCAATTAATGGTTCAGTTAGAACAAAAGAGAGGAAACGGTTTAGTATGGTAGTTGATGAACAATGCTCCTATTTTCTTCATCACTGTTGTCTATCAATGGGAAAGAGTATCTCAACTTCTTGCTACTACTATAACTACATCAGCAAATAATACTCATCACACAATCTGGTGAATATCACGCACAACTCAAGAACCAAACCATGAAAGAGACTCACCTTGAAAAGGCAAACACATTCCAGTGGTTTAGTTTATGTTTTCCATCACTTCTTTGTTTATCTGACTCATTCGATCTTCTCAAGGACAATTCCAACCAGGAGAAGAGCAATACGGTGGAGCCTATCATATGCTCAAAGAAGGTGTTCTTTATTCGTCCAAATTCATCTCTGACAACTCTATTGCTACCTGCTTCTACAAATCCAGGACAAAATTCAGGAGATTTCAGAATCCCTGAGTCAAATTAGCTCATTATTCAAGAATTCAAGACAAATTGTAGCAAAAAATGGGAAACAAATAAGAAAAAGGAAAAGGGAAATGGAACTTAACAATTCAGCAGAATGTTGATCCTTTCTTCTCCTGAACAAAAACATAGAGTTGTACAAAATGGTGGAAAGGTGAACAAAATGGTGGAAACTAACATGTTCCCTGGCAGCCCATCTTCTCATCATCAATCCCAAATCCTCCTCCAAATACATCTACATTTGGGAGCAAAAATCTATCTCAAAGGATGTCTAAAACTTTAAACTCATTTGAAGTGCAAATCTAGTGAGTCAAAAAAGGGCTACCTTTTGGACATCGATGCTGCAAAATTCATCATACTGATGATCTCTATAATCAACAGAATGCTGAACAAAAGCATACATAATTTTGATCATTTCTTCTCCTGAAAAAACATAGAGCTGAACAAATGGTGGAAACTAACCGGGAATAATAATGGTAGTAAAACTTAGCAGCTTCTTCCTTTCCATTAAAAAATGCTCAGGACAGAAAAGTTGTTTGTAGGTTCAATCAATGAGAATAGGCTCAAGATCAACAAAGACAAGGCGAGGTACATGCTTCAATGCACCATCACCTGTACCAACAGTTTTGACACCTTGCATCTGCCCATTAGAATGAAAATACAATAGGAGTATAATTTGGAAACCATAACATTTGTTTCAAGACCTAGAGATTGTTTCAATATGGCTTAAACTTCCAGTCAAGAAGCTTTGCGACTCATCCAACTTTTCCATGCATTTTGTTTTCTTCAGCATCTTTCTGCTTTCGCTGAGCAAGTTGGTGATTTTCTTCACTCATCTGCTTCAACTAGGACACTATTTCGGAGTATGATCTCATTTCATACTTCACTCTTTGCTTTCCTAATTAATGCACCAATACCAAAATGTCATTTCAGTGAAAGAGAATATACTGGAACCAAGCATGCACTCAACAGATAATAAGAAACCATTTCCATGTAACTATACATGTACTCCGCAGTTCAAAGAAAGAGTAGAAAAACCTCGACTATCTTGATTGAATAGTTCTACATCATCCTTGGTTGCTAAGTATCCAAAAAGTTGGTGACTGGCTTCATCATCAGAAAACTTAGATCTATGTTCACGCATGTCTTCCAGTCCCTTGCTCAAGAAAGTGTTTATGTAATCTCTCAACTTCTATATATCTAACAATGGAGTTTTCAAATATCAGTAGACTTAAGTGGCAGACCTTGACTGCAGCTTAGGAGTTGAAATATTCTAGAAGCTTCTGAATACCCATGCCCTACCAATTTAAAAAGATGTGATTAAGCCAGAACACGGTGATCAAAAGAAAAACAGTTCTCTAGCAATCTTAGCATACATTCATATGTTGAGAAAAAAACCCAATGTCCATTAAAGAAGGGTTAGTAGTCAGTACTCAAGAAATAAAACACTTACTACTATATATTCTGGGTTTATTAGAAGATAGTGCAGTTTTAACTTCTATTTGGATCATCAAGGCAAGAAAAAGGTTTCAAGTCTTGTAGTATACTTTAATTTAGTAAACTGAAAGAGGACGGAGTGTTGAATCCGAGCAATTAGGTCCATCTGCAAATCACATAAAACATTAAATAGAATTCAACAAATTCAATCATACCAATATCCAATGTTAGCGAAATGTGAAAGGAGTGTATTTACCTCATGGTGAGCAGATAGTCGACATCTCTCTGTTTCTCAGGCTAGTCATATTTTCTTCAACACATAACTGAGAAAATCCACAGACAATCAATTTAGGAGAATGATAGTAAAAAATGCAGGGATATCAATAGTGAGGCAATTAAGATTCTGTGAACCAATCTCAAGAAGACAAATCCTTGCGCCGCTGCAGATACATCCATGGCGAGCTTCTCATCTTCCTCTCTCTCCTATTTCTTGTTTCCTCTTTCCTTTAGGGTTAGGCCACTCCTCGCGCTTTCGTTTTCCTCGCCTTATTCTTAGACCTTCTTCTCTCAATATCAACTTCAGGCCCGCAACCAGTTTTGAATCCCTCAATCTATAGTCTCAGTCATTGCCTCAACTCATCATAGGTAGGATTGTCGCTCTTCTCCGGCACCGTTCTTCCTTTGTTCTTCTCGGCAGCGTCGTTATCCGATTTCAAGGCGGATTTCTCCTTCTCCACGAATTCTTTGAGCAAATCGAGCATTGTTTTTCTCAGGATCGAGATGATCTTGCTGGGAACGCTTGGAATTGAACGGAGAAAGAATGATTTAATGGAGTCAAAAGAAGCTGGGTAACGTTTGGAATATAGAGGAGGGAGGATTTCTCAGGATCGAGATGGTCTTGCTGGGAACGCTTGGAATTGAACGGAGAAAGAATGATTTAATGGAGTCAATAGAAGTCGGGTAACGTTTGGAATATAGAGAAGGATTAGAAACGCACTGAGATATATTTAATGGCAACTCTAAATTCACATTTACTTTTTCAATGTCCCCCTGATCTTTATATGTATTATTAAGATGTTCATAACTTTATATTAACAGTACATAAATTTCTATTAAAGGTTCATAAATTTATATTGAAGGTTCATAAATTTGTATTGAAGGTTCTTAAATTAATTGTAATATAATTTATACTGCCGATTCATAAGCTTTTTCTTTTCAGTCCATGGTTCATAAATTTGTATTGAAGGTTCATAGATTTGTATTAAAGGTTCATAAATTTGTATTGAATATTCGTAAATTTTCTATAATAAATTCATTAATCTAAAATTCTATAAAGATTTTTTTAACAAATTAGAAACAAAAAATGCCAACTAAAAAAAATCATAAAATTATATAAAAAAATTAATGTAAATGAAGAAACTTATGAACCCATAATATAACTTCATGAACACACAGTAAAAAAATCATGAACATATTATCTAAAACTAATAAATTTTCATGAACTCGTAATATAACTTCATGAACACATAGTAACTGATTTAAAATTTTTGATTATTAACTTTGAGGAGAGAATGCGAGCAAAAGTTATTACATTAATTGATATTAGAATTCAACAAAGTAGCTACCTTACCTTACTAACATGGAATTTAAGAAACATGTACTGAATTTTCTAAGCAACAGTTACTGAATTTTCATTCTCTTCATCCTCAAATCTAAGCAACAGGTACTGAATTTTCTAAGCAACAACAGTTACTGAATTTTCATTCCTTCATCCTCAACAAGCAACAGGTACTCAATTTTCTACACATACACCTGCAATCTTCCAATCCTTTCGACTCCTTTTCTCGCTTTTCTAGCAATCCTACTTCGGGCTTGCGCAAAAATTTATCTACTATTTCGCAGTCATCTGAATGAGTATAGTACAACAAAATGAATGTTTTCGGTTAAGTGTAGGTGAAGGAAGATAATATATTCAGGAAATGGAATAGAATCAGTAATAAACATAGTGCAAAGCCTTGCGGCAGAAGGAAATCTGGCAGAGGCAGCCGATACTCTAGAGAGCGGTGTCCAAGGCAGCGACGCTCTTAATGTGGTCAGTGATTGGGTAAGGCGGGCCCGCAGTCGCGCTATTTCTGAGCAAGCTCTTATGCTTCTTCACTCTTACACTACCTGCATGAGTCTTACCTGATTCCGCCCTACTAAACTTATATGGAATGATCATAACTTTGATTGGATCATGGAAGAGTTTGGGAGATTGGATCCAGTACCTTGGATGAAATTTTTGTGTTTTGCGAGGATAATGGTGATGCTAATAACGAGGTTTCAAGAATGCGACCTTAATAGGGAGTTTACATGATTAATCCAATTGACTATAGTTCAAACTGACTTAATTGATCGACTTGTGATCATATTTCATGCACTGAATCAACACAACTTAATGTGGAGAAATCCTTGATTGTGTTTATCAGTTTGGTGTTCACATCCACCAGCTCAGCAATGGAAGCTTCAATGTCTTGCACCTGACCACCAACTTTTTTTAGATTGCTTTTCTTGTTAGTATTGATCTTGCTTTTCAGGTCTTGGACTGAAAAGATTTTAGTCTTTATAACTCATGCACATCCATCAGAAGAAAGACTCTTTATGATTACCTTTCCAATTTCTACCTCTTTCAGTTCAGTAACCTTCGTCGAAACCTTTGGCTCTTCACTTCCACAGCTTCTTTGGTAGCTAGAGGAAGAATAATCAGATACATGATCATTTAGAGTGTCTTTTATACATTTCTCATCCATGATTTCAGGAAATCCTAATGTAAAGCAGGAACACTCTTCATCGTGAATGACTTGAAGTGGTTGCAAGTTAATACTAGGGTTCAACTTTTTCAAACCATCCTGCATTGAAAAAGTTATATCATTGATGTCATTCACATTAAATACCTGAAAAACAAAAATGTGTGCTCATATAAGGAAGTTTCTACATGGGAACTATTTACAAAATGCTTAGATAATGGCTATTTAAAGTAAATTTATAAACAAATTTCACATTCTAGTAACCATTTTCACTTTGTATGAACATAGACTTATACACGTAAATGTTGTTGAAAATCACCAAGAAAAAGAAGCACTACAAGTTTCATGAATGCATTTTAACAAACAGTTGGTGTGCATCAGAATGTGCAAAAGCCTTCAATGAACTGCAATTGACAATTCCCACCCATATTTCATATGGCATGATCGAACTAGTATAGAATCCATTTGGCTTAACCAGCTGCACAAAATCTAACCGCACTTGATCAAATTAACCTAAAATTCACGATCTTCAAAAAACATAATCGAACTTACCGATAATGTGTTAAAGGCAAATGATGGTAGATCCAATGGAGACGACAACTATCTATGGTGAAGCTTGACAAAAACTGAACCGAACGAGTATCCGGAGTTGTTCATCGTTTCTAGTGGATTGATTGATTGCAAGAGAAAATCGAGGGGAGGAAGAAGACGAAAGAGACGAGTATCCAAGGTTCTTCGTCCTCCACCTAACACAAGGAATGCACCACAAAGAAGACTGATAGATAGAGAAGAGCTCCAATCTTCATTGGTGAACAAGGAGAATGGATCGGTGGTGAGACAAAGAGATATGAATAGAATGGAAAAAAGACAAAAAATGCCCCCATGTTATGTTTAAAGTTTTTGAGGCTGAGCAACACACATACCGTTGGATGAAATGGATGGCTTAGATGAGTACTCACGTACTCATAATAAAAGATATATACTCATTTGATCCGGACCCTATTATTATGCTGGTTTTATTGTAGTTACATTTTGAATTTTTCAACAACCCTATATAATTGACCTAATTAAAATGTTTTCTATACAGAATAATAATACAATTTAAAATACTCTATTAATATTTTTAATCTAGTTTTATTCGATCTATATTTCGAATAATCCACCAACCTTATCTAATTTAGGCCATGAAAAATGATAATCATTTACTTTTTCTATATATAAGAGTGTTTATATTAGTGACCTAACACTAATAATTGTCCCTTTTTTTATATTCTTAGTGGTATAATTATTCTTTTTGTGTAAATTGGTTTGAGACAAAGGTCACCTACTTTGATATTTTATAAATTTTTATGTCATTGTACTTCATGATATTAGATACCGTAATATATTTGTCTACTAATTCTCATTGTTTTCCTTGAATAAAGCTTACGAATATTCCAGCAACCCTATCTAATTTAGGCCAATAAAATGATAACCATTTACTTTTTTATATGTATTATTGTGTTTATATTAGTCAATCAACATTAATATTTTTTTTCCATATCGTTAGTGGTGTAATTAATAGTGTTGTGGAATTTGATTTGAAACAAAGATCACTTATTTCGGTCGTCTTTTTATTTTAATGTCTTTGTAGTTCATGATATTAGATACTGTTATATATTTGTCTAATCAATCTAATTCTTTTCCCCGAATAAAACTTAGGAATCCATTTATTTGAATCTACAATATTACATTGTACCATGCCGGTTGGTAAGAAAAAACATAGAAAAAAACTACACAATAAAACAAAGGAAACAAACAAAAAATATGAAAAAATGGAAGATCCTAGTAAAAAGGCAAAGGGATTTGTATTTTGGTGTACCGTATTCCCTAATCCAGCGTGAGCACGACCAAGGTAGAGTAATTGAGTCAGTGCCTTGTTCATTGATGGTTGTGAAGCTCCAACGCGGTTCATTGTTTCAGACTTGTTCTTTGTTGCTGCATTGTAGAAGAAGGAACTGAGGTGAGTATGATCTTGAGTGGTGTGTTTGTAGGGATATATATATACACATCCATGATTTAGTATTGTGGAAGTTGAATAGTTTCTTAAACCCCATGGTTGATATTTTTAATGATGATTTCCCAAAAGCCATAGTTGAGATCTTTAATGGTTATTTAGAGCATATGACGTTTAAGTTGACTGAGGATCTCAATGGTTTGATTTCTTTAATATTTTTTCAATTGATTTTCTTTATATTTTAATTGTAATTTATGGTGTAGGACGTTTAAGTTGACTATGGATTGGAACGGTCCAGATACAATGAAACGCATTAAGAAGAACTGGGTTCTTCAATGGGAACAGAAGAGAACAATAGAATTTAAAAATATTAAATAACAGTTAACGAAAAATGTAAATGAAGTATTGGTAAAAAAATGAACTTTTTTGGGCCTAATCCCAAATCTACCACCAACCTTTATATATCTTCAAATGTATGCACATTTTTTTTTGTTAACCAAGAAAAAGAGAAAACATATAATATTTTAATAAAAATCAGATTAAAATATGATATATGTGTAGAGTTGTAGGTGCAGAGTATTAAACCCCTTAATTGATGTAATTAGTAACTAACTACCAGATCTTTGAATTCAAATCTGTAGTCGTTTTTAAACAAGCAAAAGCTGAACATAGAATTGTAGTTGCACCAATTTCTTCATTTGTAGAACTCCAAGTTAGGCCTTCTTCCCAAAATTCATTATCTTCATCACCCATTCCTTCATCTTCATCGTCTGCAACTCAAAGTTAGGGCTTCTTCCAACCCTATTTCCTCCCAGTACTGCAATCTCACCTTCTTCCAACCCGATTCCAACCCGATTGAGTGAAACAAGTTAGGGATTTTCACAAACTCGAGTGAGAATGGTTAAGCTTAAGACAATGAAAGACATGTCTGCCGAAATCGAAGACGACAAACTACTGGCCGCCGATTTGGAAGAGTCGCCGCAGACGGAGGTGGCGGAAGCGGCTCCCGTTAAAGTCAGTAAGGTTTCTAAGGCCTCCGGTGGAAAGCAAAAAAGAGGGAAGACAGAAGACGACGCCTTGGTCGAGGATGAAGAGTCGGTCCCTGCGAAGATGGCGAAGGGGAAGAGCGCGAAACGTCAAATCCAGCCCTTACTGTTCAAACGCGGTGTAAGCACAAATCTTCATCCTGTCATAGTGCTTAATTCCTGTCAACAAGCCCTAAAATTTGCATGTCTATTTTCTAATAAAATTTATAAAACGAATTTGTTATGTAGATTCCCTATATGTACTACACTGGTGAGGATTTTTATGGCAGGATCAACATTTGTACTAGAACAGCTTACTATTATGAAATTAGGCAGAAATTGAGTCATGTAGATTGGCTATGGTTGAAGGATGGGCCTTTTGGTAAAGTGCTTGAAATGATTCAACGAGTTTCATTCTCTTCCCAGACAATACATGCTATTCTGATAAAGCAGCTAGATAGTGGTAAGAAGTACGAGACATGGTATGATGTGTGTGGTAAAGAGTCTAGGTTCTCCATGAAGGAATTTAGCCTGATTACTGGTCTGAATTATGGGGAAGGAAGAGTTCAGTCCAGGAGAGGAGAGAAAACTGCAATGACTAATTTCTTCAACAAATCTACAATGTCTGTGAATGAATTGTTTGAGAGATTTATCCATTATGTGTCATATGACTTTCACAAGCTCCAGATGGCTATGTTGTTGATAGTAGAGGGCATCCTGCTTGGGGGTGACAAGAAAATGCTAGTCAACCCTCTCCATGTAAAACTGCTTGAGAGGACAGAAATATTTTATGAGTATCTATGGGGAAGGGTTGCTTACCAAGAGCTCCACAAATCACTCACAACATCTCTCTCGAGGAGGATGGAGACATCCAACATAGCTAAGCAAGTGGCATCTGAGAGAAGAATCCCCTATTCACTCCAGGGGCTGCCACTGGTTTTTCAGGTATGTATTCGAGAGAAATTCCGTTATCCAAAAAATACATCTTCATGACAGTATTCAAAAAAGATCATGGAAGGATGTGTTTTATACAAGAAATGTATGTAGTTATTGATATTTTCTGCATGAAATATGATTGTAGGTGTGGGTTTGGGAGGTCGCTCAGGGTGTTGGGCGACAATATTGTCACCGTGTTGAAGGAGATAGATTCCCTCGTGGCATCCACTGGTATTCAAATGATGCCCCACAGCGTGGAGTTTTAGGAGAGTCATTTGGAGAGAAGCACACAATGGTCAAGCCAATTCTATTCCCCGAGTCTGAAGATGAGGAAAAGTTGTTGAAGGAGTGTGAGTGTGAGTTTGAAGAAGAAGAAAATGTGCACCATCATTTTGACAAGATTGTGGCCAATGACATTGCTGCAAGGGAGAGAGCCAAAGGGTAGAAGGGTAACTCAAAGGGTGGTGTGGTCTGAGTAAACATGATCGGAATGACAAGGTTAATGAGGGAGTTGTGAAGAGGAATATTGTGGTGGATAATGTTGACATAAATGTTTTTGATATGGGAGCTGATGATCCCGTTCAGGAAGAGCCAAAGAAAGGAAGTAAAAAGAGTGCCCTAACAGGTAAGGTGGGAAAGAAGGTGGCAAAGAAGGCACCCAAGAAGAAGGAAAAGAATGTTCCTGGAAAGAAGGATACCATGAAGGGCAGACGGGTGAAGATTGATGAAGCTGAGAGAGGAGTGGAAGATGATGAAGGGAGGGGGGCTGAGAAGGGGGAGAAGAAGAAACAGAGTGGAGCAGAGGTTGAAGGTGAAGACGATGATGAAGAAGAAAAGGAAGATGATGACGATGATGCAGATGATGGTGGTGATGAGGACAAGGGGGATGGTGGTGCTAATGGTGGTGATGGTGGAGTGGACATGTCAACTGCTGTAAATGAAGATAAAACTGTTGAGGCTTTGGCAGAGAACAAAGAAGAGAGTGAGAACAAGGAGGATGGCAACAACATTGAGGTACAAAAGGATGCAATTATGGAGGTATGTTGTCAATTAAGTTATATTATATAGTGCATTGTGCAATCGACCTGGTTATATAAGATATATGTGATTCATTTGCTGGAGGTATTATATCAAATGCATGGTAGGATGTAAAAAATTGATGAATAGGTGTATTTGATAAATGCAGGATAATGTGTTTGTGGATTTAGGGGACATCGTGGCCCCGCCAGTTGGTAGAGTAGAGAATGTGGAATAGGTATTACAGGATTTAGTTATATTAGATATATGTGATTCATAGCCTGGAAGTATGATATAAGCTGTATGGCAGGATACACAATATTGATGAGTAGTGTATCTGTTAAATGCAGGAAAATGTGGTTGTTGATGTAGGGGAGATTATGGCCCAGCCAGTTGGTAGTATAGAGACCGTGGAACAGGTATTTCGTGTTTTCAATGATGTTATGAAGAACATATGCGACAGTCAAGGAGCGGATGGGAATCAAGGCGAAGGAGGAGCGGTGGGAATGAAGGCGAAGGAGGAGATAGCAAGAGGACAGAGACAGATGATGTGGGTGATGGCTCAACTGAGGAAGCAACACAGGCTACCCAGGAGGGAGTTGTCGAGACAAAAGCTACAATGATGGATGAGAACAAGGTTGGAGATGATGTGCCGAAGGAGGATGAGAACAAGGTTGGAGATGATGTGCCAAAGGAGGATGACAACGAGGGTGGAGATGAGGTGCCCAAGGAGATGAGAAGAAGTGTGGAGATGAGGTGCCCAAGGAGGATGAGAACAATGCTGCAGAGGATGCTGCAAATAAGGATGACAAGGATGATGATGTAGAGGATGTGCACCAGGTTGGGGCAAAGCAGGTGGAGAAAAGGAAGAAACCCCTGAGAAATGCAAAGAGAACTGTGAAGACCCCATTCAAAGATGACAATCTTTTGAAGAAGCTGAAGAAGTTAACAAAGAATACATCATGCAAGGAAATGATAGACTTCCTTACTTGGTATTCAGATCATAGGTTTGTGCTCTGGCCATTCACATATGACTTCTCTTGTTTCATCAAATATCACAACATTCTAAATTACTAATGTACTCTTTTTATTGGCAGCCAACCTCCTATTACCTCTCGGACCACCATACATCTATTCCATCCAGAGAGCACATACAAACTGGACCATAAAATTTTTGCAAGGTTATTGGAGCCTTCCACTTGGTGGACAAGAGTGGTAAGTGGTATCCTCTAACCTGATGTGATGTTTCATTCCTTATATATTTGTGATGTCTTTTGAGATATATTTGTGATGTACATGAAGGAAATTATTGAGGTCCTGTGGTGCGTACGCGATTCTGTACAGAGAAGGCCTCCAGAGACCCACACTTGTGTTATTGTTGACAGTTTCAGGTCCAATCAGATCAGGAACTTCCACGAGGGGGAGATTAATGGTGGGAAACCTTGGAGTACTTGTTACAATACTGCAGAAGCGAGCTACCAGAGGGTGTTGTAACAAGATGGGATGAAACAGAGTATGTGTATGCCCCATATTTTATAAATAGTAATCATTGGGTTGAACTGGAAATAAACCTGCATGAATGAGTGTTAAATGTGTATGACTGCAACCACGACCTCATGAAAGAAGAACATATAAGAGAAGAGCTTAACCCAGTCATGGTCAGGGTTCCCTTCATACTGAGCGCGTATCCAGGTACTGCTGAGAAGTACGTAGTTCAGGGTGGAAAGCCTCTACGCTTCAATAGGGAAAAGGGTCTAAAGCAGAACAAACGAACGTAAGAATCCTACCATGACTTCTATGTATCCTGTCATGCACTTGAATAACTTTGTAGCTAACTCAAATAAATTAAACATGGGTGACTGTGGAGCGTACTGCGCAAAACATATTGAATGGCTCGCTCATGGGATGGCAAACCTTGATGCGATGGCTGGCAAGTTCATAGACGGCCACATGCGGCAAATTGCAGAGACCGTGTATGGAGGGAATTGGTTGTCAATGTTGCCTGACCAGTAGATGTTCAGATTTTAGTTGTTTAGAGCACTTGTTTGTCTACTTATGGAATTGTGTATTTGGACCCTTTTGCTATTTTTAAGATCGTGGATTTAACTGCACATAAATATGGACGGTCAAGATTGAGAAGGACAATCTTCGTTTATGCTTATGAAAATCCAACTTTTCACTCTAATACCCTTTTACATAATTATGGAATCCAAAACACTCTAAGCCAACGTGTCACAATATACATTGTGTTCGTATGGCAGGATTAAAATGGTATTGTGGTTATCAAGAATCCGAGGAACGAACTTGGAAACCGTACTGCTATATTTTTTAAATCCAACGACTCTTATTTTGAAATCAAACGGCTCTTTTTTTGAAATCCAACGACTCTATTTTTTGTAACGTCTTTAATTTGAAGAGGCATTCACCTCTATAAAACACTCATGCTACATCACATGTTTACCATTGCCTACTACACCATTGAATCTCATCTTCACCACCAAATATGTCGATCAAGGTGAGGTCAATATTGACCGATAAGGATGAGTTGGGCATCCGAAAAACAACCGTCTTGCACCCACAAGTGCAAATCCAGATTCCAAACAACCAGTTCGCAGACACGGTCGTTCAGGATGAGCCGCCCTACACATGTACCCATTTCACCTAGGTTTCCGGTTACCTTTCCCCAGAGTTGGTCATGTCGTTTCTCCAAACTTATAAACTACCCGCCATCACAGCTGCACCCGCAGGTATGGCAAATATTGTACGTTTTTTTCCCAGCTTGATTAAAGCCTTCAATGTCAACGTCGATGTTGGAGTGATGATGAGCACGTACAACATCTCGGTTGGAGACACGGGAGTAATCCGTTTGGGTAAAAAGGAAGGAGTCGAACCTTTTCTTTGGTATTTGACGACCAGCGTTGATGAACTGTGGGCAAGTAAGTTCTTCTTCGTTAACGTTGACTCTGTGTCGAGGTTTTACGGCGATCTTAACTACCTGGGGGTTCCATGATGTACCGATGGTAAAATACTATGATATCACTAAGATTCTCATATATGTTAGTGACATTGTGATATATTTCGTTTCTTAATAGTTTTAAATGTAACTCAGCTGCCGTTTTGTCAAAAGAGATTACAAGTCCGAAAAGCGACGAAGTTCTACAACAACTAGTTCAATGCCGTGGTCGGGGAGTCACTGGTGAAGGATCGATAGTTCTTGAAGACGACGACGAGCCAAGATAACTCATATTCCTTTGTGTCATAGCACCACCACTTTTTATTGTAACCTCCAAGTCAATTTGTACTAGTCATTCCCTGCTACTTATGGATTACATATAATTTGCTTCGCACAACAACAGAGTTCAAGAAATGATTATGTACCCTTCTCTAAATATCACCTTAGACCTAAAATTATCCTGTCATGTACAATACACAGTCAACAACATTGAATGGTGTTGACACGCAACCGTTACGATTTCACTTAATAAAAGTTCCATACATTTACATGAATCCTGTCATGGTTTGTGTTCACACGCAAAATTTACATCAAAACAACAATGCACCTAAAAATACTGTCATGAACCACAATTCAAAATGAACATAACACCAAAATATGGATCCCTAATGTTTCAAGAGCGGTTGCTGAAGCATTGCCTTGCAAGATGCCCAAATCTGTTACACTTTGTGCATTTCCTCCTCTCCCAAGCAGCTTTGTATCTGTTGACCCTTGGTCGTCCAGAACCTCTAGTCCATAATGGATGTGAGCATTGAACTCGAGGTGGCAAAGTCCACTGGGACTGGGACTCAGGGACAACACGGATAATTTCCTTGTACATTTCAGTCAAATTCTTGTTAAGATAGTAGGAGGAAAGCAAATCGACTACCCGCACATTCAGTTTAGAGGCTGCTGCGAATGCATGTCGGCAGGGAATTCTGTCTTTCTGGAACACCTTGCATTGGCATTTCCTCTGTCGCAGGTCTACCTCGAATGTTTTTAAGCCTTCCTTCACTTCTGCCACATGCTGTCTTAACCTGGTCGCCCTCAATGACAATGATTGCATACGTCGTTGGTCCAGCGTTACAACCACTCTGTTGGCTGGCTCATCATCTACTGTGCCTGGCTTACTCCTCCTGTCTTCGAACCACCTTGACATTGTCTACAAGATTGTGTTGAACAATGGAATGATTGGCCAAGCACGTTCGTTTTTTAGTACATCATTGAGAGACTCTGAATTGTTCGTTGTCATAATGTTGAACCTCTCGTAACAGCAGTGTGCCCTTGACCAAGATTCGACAGGTACTCTCATGGCCCTTTCTGCCATGTGCGGTGCCATCAACTTCAACATATCCATCTCCTTCTCAAAGTCTTCGACCGTGTAGGCCTTAGCAACATTGAACCACTTATCCTGAAAGCTCCGGGCCACTCCCCGAAGGCCTCAGATTATGGTACAAATGGTATGCGCAATAACCATGGCCTGTCAGCTTGTAATGCACCTTCATATCACTCTTTATGCTTGCGAGCCTATCCGATATGACAATAGTTTCTACACTATCAGGGACTGCACCGCTTAGTTTCATATGTTCGAAGAAGAAAGACCATGACGCTTTGCTCTCGGACCCACAACTGAGAACGCAATGGGATTAATATGATTGTTTGGGTCTTGTGCAACTACCATAAGAAGAACTCCGGGGAACTTCCCCGACATGTGAGCACCGTCAACAGAAACAACCTGAAGTATTTGCAAACATTACTATCCCACAATAGTACTGATATGATCCTACCATAGTACTAATATGATTCTACCATAGTACTGAAATTATCCTTCTATACCTTATATTTCAAAACATTACTATCCCAACATTACTATCCCACCATAGTACTGAAACTATCCTACCATACCTTATATGTTTAAATATTTGCAAATATTACTATCCCAACATTACTATCCCCACCGTAGTACTAAAACTATCCTACCATATATAATATATTTTCATATTTGCATACATTACCATCCCAACATTACTATCCCACCCTAGAACTGATAAGATCCTACCATACTGTTATCTGATCCTACCACATTATATTTGTACTGAACTTTCTAAGTTGTGGGATGGCTCTGATGGTACATCCCAATGCCCAAAAGCAAGACTCAAATCTGTTATGACAGTCTGTCTTAATTGCTGTGTACGAACCAGGATTCACCACTTTAAGCTTCTCTAACCACGAATGGATGTACATGAAACTTTCCTCCGCAATGCCTCAGACCATGGCTTCAGCGACCTGCCTTGCTCGAGAGGCTTTCATGTAACTGACATCGATCCCTCCTGACTTCAAAGCGGTTTGTATAGCTTTTGCCGACAACATTTTCTTCCCGAGGTTGTACCTAGTTTAACAACAAAATAGTTACTCAAGGATCAATTGAATGCATGATGATGGAAACAAAATTGACTTTACCATACCGTTGGAGTATTTTACTAGCAACATATGACGTAGTTGCCTTCTTGCCTGGAATGTGTGTGTACTTCAGGCCACAAGAATGTTCTGTCTTAAACTTCTTCACCTTAAACGTGCTCGTCTTCGGTATAATTGTCGCATTGATTCGGAACAGGCAACTTCTGACCTTGCATCCAACAAACAGACGTGTTGGTTCAGAGCTCTTCACACGGGTTTCAAAACAGTTGTTCACAACATATTCTACAGTAGCATTTTTCAAGATCTCCTTATCTTCATACAATGCTCCTAATCTTATCCCAGAACCGCTCATCGCTCCATCATCTTGGACTACATTGGCTTCCACATATGGATGGTGTGACCTCAACACTCTCAACTCAACTTCATCCAATTCTTTGAAAAAATCCTGATTATACTCTTCCTCGTCATCTCAACATCGTTGCATGAATCATCCACCAGGTCGATGATAGCTCTGCTGGACCCGGCACCATCACAAGCCACTCTTGCAGACTTTGCACTTGATTTTTCTACAAATTTGTCCCACCATAAGTATGAATCGTCGCTGAGATCACCATCGACATCTTCGCCATCATTTAGATCAACTACATCTAACTCTGATCCACCACTTGAAATTTCCAATAGGGAATGGTCATGTTCTCCATCTGAATCTTCCTTTTCTTCATCTGTTAATAGACATACGACTTCAATAGGAATGGTCTTGTTCTCACGCTTTCGTTTCCTGTCACGAACCTGTTTCTCTCCTACCATTGTCTGCGTTCCCGTTTCCACCTCTGGTGCGCTAGACAAAACTTTGATCTCCTCTGTTTTCGCTATTACAAAGGGTTTCACCCCATCCTCGACACTCTCTACCTCACAATACAAAGGTGTTGGAAGACTTTCCCTCGTGAATCGCTAAACCTATATGCCTCCAAATCATCATCACAAGCAACATAGATGGGAGGGATTCTTGGTACATCAAGGGGGTAATAACTTAACTTAAGTATGATATTCTCTTCCATCCTCAACTTGCTTCGTATAATCTTCACTAGATCCATGTACAGAATAGATTCCGAAGTCAACAACCCAGATGAAACTTGCTTGCCTTGGTATACCCACCCATCTCCTCTCAAAACCCAACTCCCGCCACTTACTGCTGTAATCAGGCACTCGCCTGAGTACAAAACTAAACGACCAATTCAATTCCAAACACGGAAATCAACAATCTACTACATATATAATTAATCGCACGTGTTTATTTTCGCATAAAGGTAAGCAGTAAAAATTTACATCAACTCACATTCTTACCCATTATTATATAGCTTGGTGAGCTTTGTGACAGGATCAGATAGAGGGAAATTCAATGAATCTACGAGGTATGTAAATGCTGGAATATTCATGGGGCTGAGTGGATGAAAGTAAAGTAAATACAAATATATGAAAAAGCGTAGCAGGATGAAAAGGTAAGCAGAGGTTGAAGATAGCCACACATGCAAAAAAGTATGACATATATGAAACTTTTTTAGTTCTTTTTTATTTGGATGGTAAGTAGATAGGTTTTTTTGGCGGGCAATGCAACAGATTGGACGTTTTTGGGAGGGAGATCCGGGCCAATAAGAGATCGCCAACTCAACATTGATCTCAACCCATCTTACTTCTTATGCAATGTTAACTCTACCAAGTAATATATGGGGGTTTTTCCAACTTTAGTTATAGATGGTATATACATATTTTTCAAAACATTATAATATGCATTTATTGCTTTCTTTGAAGACGTATATTCACAATTTTCATTTTTTAATACATATTCACTAAGCTCTGTAAGTCATTGAAACATTTTTTAAAATTTACAACAGATCCTGTCATGCCTTGTATATTGGATCACCATGTAGTGTTACAGATGTACTCTCTCACGTTTCGGTACGGTAACCACCTGAAAATAATCAAAGGCGGTGTGAAGGGTTTTTTGCAGGGAAAATGTAAATTGGGCGGGAAGATTAGTGTTTTGGGCTGGGTGATTAAAACACCTTAATCAAAGGCGGTGTGAAGGTATTCTCTTTTCCTTTTTCCATTGCATCCAATCACGGTGCGCCACGTCAGTGTCATAGCAGATCTGTGTCAAGGAGTCTGCTGCAACCATATACGCAACTTTTCAGAGTTTCCAATTGTTTATAATATATTTCCGGTTTTAAAAGAAAAGATAAAAAATTGTGCATATGTGTGTAAATATATAAAGGTTGGTGGTAGATTTGTTATTAGGCCCAAAAAAGTGCATTTTTATGTTAAACACCCAATGTAAATTCATATTTAATTATTTGAAACCCCCATAATTTTTGTATATACAAGCTTTTATTTTCCAGAATGCATAAATATATTGTAATTAGCAGCGAAACTAAGAAAAAAACAAAAAACAATCATACTTACTTAAGTAAATGAAATAAAAATCATATCAACACTCTTCCTTTGGTGCATAATAACAAATTCATTACGGTGAAAATTGCCCATCCTTGACCTTTACAATTAATAAAATAGAAATAAGATATGCATTACACGAATCAGAATCAATTATAAATTTGAAATCCATATCAGTCACTAATTTGTAATCTCCAATTCTCCATCATATTATCTAGACCCAACAATATCAAACTAATCAGCCTTGGAATGAAGAGAAGTTGCGGGATTTACCTTGACAATACCAACACCGACTTAAATGGCAGTAGAAATTGTAGAACAAGCGGTTATACATGAGGGAGTGAATCAGCCACCCTGAATCGAAGAAGGTAGAGTGAGAGGACGGGAGCGGAAGAAAGCATACACCAAGGTAGCAATATATGAATGAATTGAAGTTGTAGAATCCAACAACATTTACTAATGAAAAAACGCGTCAAGCGTTACTCCACAACCGAGGAGATGAAGGGAGATGGAGAGTTATCTGAAAGTAAATATGGCTATTCTAAACGGACAAACACGAATGCAATTAAAAGTCATAGTGGGAATGCGAACAAGAAAGAAAAATGAAGGGCTCATGTTCAATCCGGCTTGTCCAAAATAATAGGGTTTAATACATACATTTGTTTGTTTCATGGGTTAGTATGATGATTGTTTGGGCCAACAAAAATAAAATATGGATTTGTTGTTTGAAAAATAAATTTTTGTATTGGATTCTCTAAAGACAAAACAAGAAATTATTTATGTGTGTAATAAATATCAATCAACTATAGATTTATCATTTTTGCCCAATACTAATTTTACAATATATTAGATAGATAGATTAGATTAGGATAAAAATTATAATGATCATCTCGGAGCTTAAGTTCCACAAAAAACTTTCCTACAATGTCATTTTAATCACACGGTCACTAATGATTAATGTGGCTCAATGAACTTACTTATGATGTCATTTAACCACGGTCAATCCGAAATTACCACGAGTAACTTCACTACGGTTAGGGTGTATTACTATGATTCATCACCTGATAGAAATAATACAATTTGACCTTGAACACGATTTTAGACATGTAGTACCATGGTAAAAAAAATGGTAACAAGCTTAATACTACCAAGTTTACCACAATTATACAATTGTGGTAACCTTTAGTGAGGTTAAGATCACGTTCCTTGAACAAGATATATCTTGAATTGTAGCAGGGTGTAATTCTCTTGATTAATGATAGGTTCGTAAAAGTTGATGAATTGTGACATCAAGGGAGATGTATTAATTATTTGGCCGAGTGAGGATGGTTGGTGAAAGTAATGACATAATGTGTTAAAAGGAGCATTACTTAGAACACCTAGTTGATTCTTTCGGACTTGAAGATGGAATAAGATTCGACCAACTTCAAGAGATCAATGAAGCAAATTTTTTTAATTTACATCCTTTTGTATAAAAAATCTCAGACTTACGTTTTTCATAATAATCTAAGTATAACAAAAAAAATCTTATTTTTACAGATTTTTCATAATGATGACAAATATATAATATCGCTCCTAGAGTAAATTTTGAATAGAAGAATTTATACAAATAAACTTATGATACATAGAAAACTTTATTATTATTTGTCATATGTTATTGGTTTGTTTGGTTTATATCATTGTAATGACATTTTTAAAATAATGGTGGTTGGAAGAAAACAATTATAAGTACACTTCAAAATATATTTATATCAGAAGTTTTGAACATTTTACGAAGCACTGGGCTTTGTTAATGAATCGTATTATGAGAGGATTTTCATTGATAATCACCTTACTCGGAAAAGGTAAATTGTGAGGCTTGGGAGTATCTACTAACCAAATTATATTACTTTTTTCGTTCTCTTATATAGATTATGTTTGAGATTTTAAAGAAGAAAAAGAAAGTGAAGATAGAGAGAAAATGAAAATCGAAATGATTAAAGGAGACATAGAGAGAAGAAGAGGAGGTGGTTTAAATGAAGAGAGTGTATGTAGAAAAGTACTCTCTCCGTCCCTTATTTTGTTTCCTGTTTATTTTTTCACATTTACCGATGTGTTAGTTTGAGCTTACTCAGACTAATCACTCCTTTTATTTTGACGATGATAAACACTACATTTGATTTATCTTGTGTTTTCTAAGCGTTACAAGAATAGCTTAAGAAGCCAAGAGAGTCGTCTCTGAGAGTATCGCAAAGGCAGTCTCAACCAACTCTGAAGTGAAGAATCATATTCTGAAATGAAGATGTGAAGAGAGTTGAAGGAAAAGGACTAGCGCAGAGACGAGGAGAGTCGCTGCCAGCTAGTGTATCCAGTGCTTCAACGCCAGAGAAAATGAAGTGAAGAGAATCTGTCCAGGTGGCTTATGCTACACCAACATGTAGAGGATTCGTGCCATCCATGGGAAAGACGTGAAGCTCAGGATAGGCGAATGTGTTTCTACCTATGGAGAGTGAGGAGCGTGGATCGTCAGCGTGGACGAATTGAAGCGCAAGGAGTGGTGCGGAGCGGATTGCTTGCGTGGAAGAGTTAGTTACAAGAATGTTGCTCAAGAAAAAGGAGAATTGGCGGAGGAGCTGCGTGGTAGAGTAGTCACACGGATTACCAAGGTGACAATCTCCTTTATTACAATATTGTATAGAGTTTTCTAACTTGGGGAATAAGTTTAGGAAATCTATAAATAGTTGTAATAGTTGTTTACATGTGCACGAGCTTGGGGAACCTCACGAGGGAGAAAGAGTCTAGCTAGCACAAACACAACATGACTAGGAAAGCTTGGGAGTTAGTACGTTGAGTGTCTTGGAGGGATGCAACATGACTTAAAGCTGAGAAGTTAGTAAGGTTGAGTGTTTGGGGCAAGCTTGTGATCTCTGAGGGAGCGAGTGTCGTCTGTACAACTTGAGAGCAATAATTCTTGTAGTGAGCTGAACGCAATTGTGGTGAGTGAAGTGTTATAAGGCCATGTAATCCTCTATTCATTATAATCAATATATTGATGAGTTTCATCCCAACATGTATTATTGTCAACGGTTCTCACCTTACCAAGTCTCTCTGTGCATATTGAGCTGAACTTTCATTTAATCATCTAAAGTTCATATTGTGGCTTTTCCCTCTTTATTCCGCATGTATAGCACACTCACTTTGTAGCACGCTGTGTTTACTAGAGGGAATCACACTCGCTTTTAAATGTTTTTAACTTCCGCATATCTTAAACACTAAAGCTAGTCAACCGAGCTACTCTTTCATAAGAGCTAGTCCATTTAAGCTACTCTATAAAAGTTTTCAACAAGCGAATCACTTCCATATTTACTCGCTTTGTTGAGAGTTATTCTTTGGATACTAGCTTAATAGCTTTTTTCATTGAATATAGAGTAAGTGTAACATTCACGCATATATCTTGTTACACTCGCTTTTATCTCGATCCTTAACTCGTCAAACCCCACAATTGGTATAAGAGCTCAGGTTGCTCATATGCTTGATTGATACTACATCTCTCTCTATATATATTATTGTGAATCATGGAGAACAAGAAAATTTCTCTTGTTATAAGATTACTTAGGAAGATATTCAAAGAACAAGACATTTTCAAAACCAAAGGACAACCAGCTACACATTCAAATCAAGCTAATAGTGTTTTACCTCCAGATTCAAACTCTCACTCAAGCTCAGACTTGGTGTGCTTCAATTTTCTTTGTCATGGACATTCAACCGAGGATTGTACGAAGGAAAATCCTAAGAAGGTCTTATGGGGAGATTCGGAAGATGAGACTAAATGTCAAGGTACTTGTCTAATCGCTACTGATGACTTCGAAGCTGAAGACTCTGAGGTAATTTTTCTAGGCTTTGAGCTCCTTCCTAAAAACAACCTTGTTGAGCTCTTACGTGGCCTTGGATCATGAAGTTGTTCGTGCTAAGGAAGAATCCCAACAGGAAGAAATTTGTGATTTAAGAGATCAAATAGAGGATTTAAATAAGCAATTGTCTACAAAGCCTGCCCTTCTTACTAAATTTTGCGAGCTTTGTAATGGCAATGCCTTAGCTTTTGTCCAAAGCAGTAACTCAGTTATTACGAGCATGATTGATGAAGTCTTAACCAAGCTAGATAATCTATCTGCGTCCGTGGAAGCCAAAACTGTTAACCAAACAGTTTTCGTGAAAGCTAGACCAGGGTTAGGCTACAACAATCATGATTCATCTAACTCAGACACTTCTCTATCTAGCGAGCTACATGATAAAATCATTAAGCTAGACAAGAAACTTCACTCTTTCCGTGCTGAAAACTCATATTTAAAAAGCAAAGTGCATGTTATATAGAAGAGACCAACTCAGGACAAACAATGGTACCACGAAGAAAAAGCGCAGTCCATGTATATTAAACAAGCGCGTTATTCTCCTAACACTTAACCTCTTACACGACGAGAACCATTTTATCCTCGTAAAAGCAAATATGGTTATATTCGATATAAGCACTATTGCACTTTCTGTGGGAATATGGTCACTCAAAACATGGGTGTGGGCGTTTAAAAACGCTTAAACAAAGGCCCTATAAGTCTGTTGAGACTAAACCTAAGGGTCAGCTTGGTCAAGAGAGTATTGTTAAACATAAGCCTGACCAAAGAGAGTCTTCTAAGACTCGGCGTGTACGTACTAGGCCCTCAAAAGCCAAGCACGGACAAGCCAAAGCACAACAAAGGCCTCTTTCTAAAGGTAACAAGGTGCTTGATCTTAATGATGAAAGCTATTATGAGGAAGACTCCAAAACTATGAAGATGAGTGTTCTACCTTCCAGTTTTGGAGTCGCTGGTACTAACAATCTTACGAAGCCAAAGCTTTGTTGGGTCTCCAAAGCTTGATCTTATATTTGCAGGTTTGGAATGAAGAGTAGGTGCTTAATGAGCAGATGCGGTTCGAGCGAAAGATCACTGCAGTCTGTATATACATAGTTCGAGCGAAAGATCACTATGCATTAGCCATGTAGTTTGAGCGAAAAATCACTACATTCAAGGGCTACAACAACTACCCTAGTTCCAAACTACAAGGAGGCGATCTCTATCTCCTTCAGGACTGAACCAAATAGATCAAGTATGAGTAAAAATGTGATACACTTCTCCTTTATTCTTATTTTATAGGAGGTGTACATTTTTCTTTGGAGATTCACTGTTGCTTACTCAAAAGCATGTCTCACTCAGTGGCGTAGCTACATACAGAGGGAGTCTCACATAGTTCTAAGCGAGTTTGTAAGAGTGTCAAGCGACTTTTCACTCATTCTCGCTGAACAATATCCAACAAATTGTTTATCTATGTTGGAGAGCTTTTCGATAAGGGTGAAGCTTACTAATGTACCGGCGGAGAGTCAAATCGCTTATATCTTTTCTAAAGCACTAAACCGGGTACCTTTCTTAAATCTAAGGCTTCAGCTGGGCTTAATTCCTATCAATTAGATCATTCGTCTACTCACTGTAAGTTCATACTGGTTATGTTTAAGCATTTTATTTCATCTTTGGGAACATAGGGTGAGGTACGCCTTCATGATCTTTTCTTGTTAACTTGCTATATCTAAACAAGAAATGACTACCTTGATGAGTATATTGATGCAAACATGTTACTATCTTCTGTATCATTGCATGCTCTTCTTTACCTCTCATGAAAGTGGTGATCGTCTTCTTACCTATTACATGCCTAAGAAATGATCCACTTATAAGTGTCCCTAAGCCTGACTTTAGTGTTTGCTTCTTGATTCCCTTGATATAACTCCACACACGAAGTATACATTATTGTGAAAAAAAATCAGTATCCCCACTACCACAAAATGACTTTTTATCTCAAAACATTAAATACCGGATCTAAAATACTTGGTGTAATAGGGCGTGAAAATATTAAAAATCAATTTTCCTTTAAATTTTTGTATTTAAAATTATTTGAACCCGGATATATATACCGGGTTTTTTTAATGGACAAATCTGAGTTATATACATAGCTAATATACCGGATATTTGTCAAAAAAACGCCCGGGTTATATTTGTTACGGTGTCTATTGCTAATAGAGAATATAACCGTGGCGTTTCAAAACTATATCCGTCTTAAAACAATTTAAATACAAAAATTTAAAGAAAACTTGATTTTTTAATATTTTCACGCCCTATTACACCGAGTATTTAATGTTTGGAGATAAAAAATCATATTCCATTATAAACCGATGATGTTTAAAATCTGTGTTAAAATACTAGTTATTTGGTTAAATAACTAGTATTTTCTAAACCTAGCACGCATTTCACGCACGCCCATCTCTAATCTGCCATCTTCTAAGTTCCGAGCCCAAGCTGCCATCTCCGAGCCTGCACTGCCACCTTCGAGTTTCATCTTCCTCCCATCGATCCACCCTTCCATCACCTGCTCTCTCTTTTTCACCTTCTTCCTTTCTTATGTACATAATTACGTATGGAATTTGAAACCCTAGAAAATGCTTTTCCAATCAGTTCTCAATTGTTCCTTTTCCCCGTTAATATCACAGTTATCGGAGCGTTTGAGTTGCTTAATATTCAATCATCTTGATGAATTTGGGTTTCGGAGTTGGTTTGACCTCTGGAGGTAATCTTGTTTTAATGAGCAATCATCTGCATAATTCCACGTTTTTTTGTACTGCCTGTAATATTCTTTTGTTTGTGGTTACTGATTAATTCAATTTTCTGCTAGAAATCTGATTGTCAATTGGTTAATCAACTCAACTACCAATTACAATAGCTCTCACTTTGCGTGTCTCCACGAGCAGATTCTGTTCCTGCCACATGATGTGTTCAGCTCCTAAGAAGGTAATTTTCTGGAAATTGCTTCCTTCTTTTTGGCTTCAGTATAGAAGCAGGGTGGTGTAGTAACTGAAATTGAATGCTTAGCAGTTGAAGAGTATCTTATGTCATTTCAAGTTGGTGACAACCTGATGTTTAACTTTATCATTTTCTGCATAGATTGAGTTTTGGGGTTGTTGAAGTTCAAATTAAGATTTCTGTTTCAACTTGGTGATCTGTATCGATCAAGGCTTAGAATCAGTAGAAGTTGAAATTAAGATTCTCATCTGAATTTGTGTTGTTTTCGTAATATATGTAATATTTTATCTGACCGACTCCATTGGATCTATTCTGAACCAATTAGTTCCCATATTGGGGATCAAATTTGTGAAATACCAGACGAAGTGCTCATCTCCATTATGTCTTGCCATCCAATTAAAGAAGTTGCAAGAACAATCATTTTGTCCCGCAGGTAGAGAAAGCTTTGGAAGCTAATGGTGAATTGGACCTTATCTCTTGATGGTACTAGTAGAAAATGAAGACTTGTTTAGGAAGATACAATTTGGTAAGCTGGGATTTATCACATTCTTAGCTATTATCACTAGTTACTGATAAATGAATTTGGTGTCAAATTTGAAGTTGGGTACCATGTTTAACTCTTTGAGTATATCTGCACAAGCAACTAGATTTGGAATGCAGAGTAAATATACTTTATATAAACATAACATATTTTATCATAAGAGTTTCTTCTTTTTCAATGATCTTGTGCTCCATACATAATTCTTTTTTTCATTTTGTCATTTTTCCTATGCTCCAATAAGTCTTTCCTAGTTTTAAACCATCAAACTTTACTGACATCAAAAATCTGGTATGACAGAATTGGCCTTTTCTACTTATTTTCTTCCATCGAGATGCCAAAAGGACATGATCATGGTAGGGAAGGAAGTAGAGCAGTGTTAATGGTAATGGCATGCCCATGAAACCAAAATTTTGTATGTTTTTGTATTGACCAGTCTGAAAGAGTGTACTTCATTCTTTGCTCATTTGAACAATATTTTGTATTGTTATCAATGTATTTTCTTGATTTATCTAGTTGATTTGATGTTTTTTGTGGACTCTTCCTATTGTGCTACTCCAAAAAGACGGTCATGTTTTTGTTATCAGGGGTATGATTTTGGCCCGAAGTCTTACTAAAGCTGATAGCTTCAGACAACAAGTTAGGTTGTTTTACAAATTTGAGTTTTTTTATAAAAAGGTATACCTAGATGGATAGGTGGCATTTTTCTTTGCTTGCCAGCTGTTGCAGTTGCCTAGATTAGACTTGGAACAAGACATACCCTTTTAAAATATTGGCACTTAGAAGAAAATTTCATGACCCTCGCAGATTGAAGCTTGCTTGATAGAAAACAGTATATTGCAAAAGTTGTTGTTGTCTTTCCAGATGGTGAGGTGTTTCCTTATTCTACTCCTTATCAAAGTCTACTCTATTTTCTATCTCTTATAACATATACCCATGGTTGTACACTACAAGCATGCATATTGGGAGCTTTGATACAAATAAAGGATTCATATAGGCGAAATATATGCGTTTAAACATTCGCATATTGATACACATTCATATACATATTCCTTTCCTATTATATTAATTTCATTATTTCATGGTTCTGTGCAAATGAAGTTGCTTAGACTTTCGGAGTATGGAAGTTTGATTTGTTTTTCGAAGTAAATCTTTATTGTCTTTTTGTGACAGATTAGCCTTTTAAATTACATTTCTACCCCCCACTGCAGTGAAGCTATATCAAACTCTTTATAAGCATCTTTTAACTTTTGATAATGTTGAATTGAGTGTTATATGTTTGTTGCACAGGGCAATACTGTATTTTGACAAAGCACAGTCAACCTTACATATAACACAAGTTTTTTATTTGCTAGCTAGTAGTGGATGCAATTAGTGGATGCAAATGTAAAGCCTATAATAATGCTCGAGAAGGAAGGAGCCACAGTGGAAGGTAACCATCTAAACTAGCCTTTAACTTATTGAATGTGATAGTTCAACGTAAGTGAGGCTCACTATTATGAATTTTAGGTAGTCAACTTTGATTTGTTATTGTCCAGGCTTTCTTATTGTGGTTTTTTCAGTTACACAAATTACTGTTGTAAATTTACTTTTTGTTAGTGTAGGTTAGAGAAGGTTGTTGTGATGCTCCCTGAAGGGCAAAGCTGCTCGTACTAAGTTCAAAAGGATAGATACAAGTGGAAGTTACATCACAGTTCTTTGTAAACCAGTCACCGGCAGAACAAATCAGGTTAGCATTTATACCTCCTCCATAACTGTCTAAAGCTTATCCAAAAAATATTTATTTGTTTCTTGAAGTTTATAATGAAATATTATGTTTTTCATAAAAGTTTTACATTTTCTTTTTCTGCAGATCCATATCCATTTACAGCATGCTAATCATCCCACTGCCAAAGATGTGCTCTATATGCAATAAGGTAAGTTATTGCTCTTTTGAAAGGAAGTTTTTTTGGAGTAACAAAAACATGTCAGCCGTTGAAAACTTAGAATCATACCTTTGGTTTGCTAGATGTGATGAATAAGAGATCAAATTCAGTCCGTACTACATTCAAGTAGGAGGGCTCATTTAACCTGTGTTACTATCAAACTGAATGATATCGCCTGCCAATCTGAGAGGTGATGAACAAGAGAATGTGAAAAAGACTGAAACCCCGACAATATGATCTTTTTCTTAGGGGGTTAACTTATTCCTAAGCTCTGGATTTGCACATTGTGTCTCACAATAAATAGTACAATCTTAAACCCAAAAATAATTGATGCGAAATTAAATTCCCTGATAATCTCAACCTGCTAGGGCAATTATAGTTAAAATATAAAATACTAGCACATGGAAGTTACGTGATGATTAGGATTGAGCTTAACTCTGTAACAGAGCGATAACTCAGAAGCATACTGTAGGATGTTGCATTCGGCCTCATGCCTAGACAGATTAGGGCAATTTCTGATAATCTGAACTGCTGGGTCATGATTAATTAAATGAGCATCCACAAGCACACTGTAGGAAGTTGCATTCGGCCTCATGCCTAGACCGATTAGGTTTCCAGTAAGCTTGACACTTTATTTGTCTTTAACCTGTTTGGTATTGATATCTAGATATCAAGTATGGGTATGAGATATTAGTCATACCCATACATGTGTTGGTATAATTAGTATATCAATATCAACTGATATATATTGTTTGGTATGTGGATAAATATATCAGGTATGAGTATCAAAATGATATTAGATTGTGTTTTTGATATCTCTTCAAAATGAGTATATCAAGTAATACACGCATATCTCTACCCATACCCGATATCTCATACCCATACCTCATATCTAGATATTAATACCAAACGAACAGAGCGGCAACCTCGGAATAATAAATAATATGTATTTCGAATGCATCAAATAATATGTTTTTGAATTTTCAAAGTATTTGTTGTTCTGACTTAAAGATGTGAGGACATGTAGTCAATGGCAATTAAGTTGTAATAGGGATCCTTAAAAGTATATATGTGCTCTTTGTAGTTCTAGTTTTTACATTATTTCATACCACAAAAGATTATAAGTTAATTTCTCTTCTTTTATTGATTTAATAGGTCAAAAAACAACTCTTGAAGAAGATGAATCTGAAAGTAGCAGAAGAGTCAAAGATTTAGACTTCTAGTGGTTTTAAGCATTGTCACTTGTTCAAATATAGTACTATTATGATTAACTATTATGAAATTTTTGGTACATTGCGTTGTGGGATGTCTAATGACATGATTATTAGTAAAAGTGTTTTCTTGGTTGATTTTTCTATGAAAATATATAAATTACAGGAAGAAATATGGAAAAAGGTATTTTTGTACTTTGTATAGAATATAACACGCATCTAAGAATATCCGGATATTGAAAAATGTATCACATCTCAAGCGTGTTATTTGAAAGAGTAGAATATAACGCGGATATTGCTGAACACGCCCGCTTTTAAAAAACCCTGAAATACATCACATAAATAGGTTGTATTACATTGGATTCTAAAGTGAAACACATTGTTGCACTTTGAAGTTCATGCTAAGCGACTGTATCACATCTCAAGCGTGATCGAACTTCTTCCAGTATAAGTAACTAAGTGCCAATTACTCTAAGCGAGTGAAGAATGACTGCCTCGAAGCCCAACACAACTATCTAAATCAAGTGCTAATCAGGCGAGGTGAAATATGAAGTCTACACATTACATCAATATCTTGTCTAGTCTCGCTTCAAGTATATTAGCTCGAGACCAGTGCTAAGCCACTCTTTGTCATTTGGCACTGAGACAAGCGAAGCCACTCCAAGAAGAAATCAAGTCTATTGGTAAAAGTTGGTGAACATACTGAGAAGAAGGTGATTTGAGTTGATACTCATACTTGCTTTCTGAATTCTCTTTGCGTGACTATGTGTTAGACTCGCTAAGGTTCCAGCTACAAAAGGCGTGAGGAATATATACATATTTATAGTATGATTTAGATTGATTTTAGTACCTGAGTACATCTTGGTTACTGTCTCGCTTACATGCTCTTTTACATGATTATGCTTGTTATCTGAGTTAAGCGTGAATGAGTACCTTATTTTTAGTTCCCTTTAATGAATTATATATGCCTTTTCGATGATGCCAAAAGGGGGAAGAAAAACGGTTTGGGCATGTAAAGGATTGAGGTAGAATACTCTTCTGTTGTCGAGATTGGGCAGAATTTAGACCAGCTTGGTCTAAGATGGAATAAAGGTACACTTGCTAAGTGGCTTTAGCAAGACTTTAAGCAGATTTGGTCAATCTGTCTAGTATCAGTTTAAGCTTCATTTTATATCTTATAGCTTAACTGAGTACATTCTGAAATAGATGTGCTTACACTGTTTTAGTGTTTATATCATCATCAAAAGGGGAAATTGTTATTTGAGCTTGCTCAGACTAATCGCTCCTTTTGTTTGATGATGATAAACACTACATTTGATTTATCTTGTGTTTTCTAAGCGTAGGAAATAGCTTAAGAAGCCAAGAGAGTCACTTTGACCAAGTGAACAAGCTAGAGACTAGTTTGAGCCTTTCGAGTATTTGAGAGTATCGCAAAAGCAGTCTCAACCCAACTCTGAAGTGAAGATGTGAAGAGAGTTGAAGGCAAAGGACTAGCGTAGAGACGAGGAGAGTCATTTCCGGCTAGTTTATGTAGTGCTTCAACCCCAAAGAAATGAAGAGAAGAGATCTGTCAGGTGGCTTATGCTACACATCGTGTAGAGGATTCGTGCCATCAATGGGAAAGACGTGAAGCTCAGGATAGGCGAATGTGTTTCTACCCTATGGATAGTGAGGAGTGTGGATCGCCAACATGGACGAACTGAAGCGCAAGGAGTGGTACGGAGCAGATTGCCACCGTGGTAGAGTTAGTTACAAGATTGTTGCTCAAGAAAAGGAGAATTTTGTGGAGGAGCTGCGTGGTGGAGTAGTCACATGGATTTCCAAGGTGGCAAACTCCTTATTACAGTGTTGTATAGGTTTTATAACTTGGGGAATAAGTTTAGTATTTCTATAAATAGTTGTAATAGTTTTTTACATGTTCACGAGCTTGGGGAACCTCACGAGGAAGAGTCTAGAAGACAAACACAAACAGGACCGAGCTTGGGGAGTTAGTACGTTGAGTTTATTGGAGGGATGCAACACGACTAAAAGTTGGGAAGTTAGTAAGGTTGAGTGTTTGGGGCAAGCTGGTGATCTCTGAGGGAGCGAGTGTCGTCTGTACAACTTGAGAGCAATAATCCTTGTAGTGAGCTGAACGCAATTGTG
Organism: Phyllobates terribilis; assembly: GCF_046119375.1. Lineage (NCBI taxonomy): Eukaryota > Metazoa > Chordata > Amphibia > Anura > Dendrobatidae > Phyllobates > Phyllobates terribilis. Next base: position 47,298 of record NW_027366182.1, read on the forward strand.
GTGAGTGGAGTGTTATAAGGCCTTGTAATCCTCTATTCATTATAATCAATATATTGGTGAGTTTTATCCCGGGCATGTATTATTGCCAAGGTTCTCACCTTACCAAGTCTCTTTGTGCATATTGAGCTGAACTTTTCATTTAATCATCTAAAGTTCATATTGTGGATTTCCTTCTTTATTCCGCACTTATAGCACACTCGCTTTGTAGCGCGTTGTGTTTACTAGAGGGAATCACACTCGCTTTTAAACGTTTTTAACTTTCGCATATCTTAAACACTAAAGCTAGCCAATCGAGCTACTCTTTCATAAGAGCTAGTCGATTTTAAGCTACTCTATAAAAGTTTTCAACAAGCGAATCACTTCCATATTTACTCGCTTTGTTGAGAGATATTCTTTTGGATACTAGCTTAATAGCTTTTGTTCATTGAATATAGAGTAGGTGTAACATTCACGCATATATCTTGTTACACTCGCTTTTATCTCGATCCTTAACTCGTCAAAACCCACACGATGCATGTTTTCTATCGCATATATCTCTAAATATGTTAATCTAAAAATCTAAATGTTTTTAATATTCTTAAAGTATTTATCGAGACGAATCAAACAAGACCACTCACGACTATGTTCTTACTTACATATTAAGAGATATTAACAAGATTTCCTTAGATGATGAATAGTGCCGAAAAAAAACTAAGAAGAACTTAAGGGGACGGAGGGAGTAGATTGAGAAGTGTAAAATTTTATTGGGAGGAGTTAATTGGGTATAAAAAATTTCTTAAAATGAAAAGTGGGTATCTATATTTTGAAACTCCGAAAATGAAATACAAAATCTATATAATGAGACAGAGAGAGTATTTTCTTTTTGAAACAATGGTACTCCCTCCATTTTCATAAAATTGTTTCAAGGTTCTTCTCTTTTACTTTTTTTTATTTAAGGTTCTATCTTATCTTATATACTATTTTCTTTGTCCCATTTTAAATGTCTTTTTTTTTACAAGCACTACAAAGGCAAGACCGAATCAGGTAAGTCTAAATCATCAGACGGGTGATCTTGATAAAATTGAAAACTCTACAAGAGGAATTCGTCACTATAGAAAACTCCCTGAAACCATTGCTATTATTGATAGCGTTCTGTACTTGAAGCATCAACGATTTCTCCAAGTCAACTTTCGCTAAGAAATCGGCAGCTTGATTACAAGATCGGGGATGTACTCACTACAAAAAACAACATTTTGACATAAAATATTTGACAAAATATCATTTTGTCACAATAAATGTGATATCTTGACAACAAATTTTTTGTCACTATATGTTGTCTCTATTATGACGAAATATCATCTCGTCACAATTGCTTTAATTTATATGAGAAACTTATGATTTCATCACAAAAACAAACATTTTGTGAGAAATTTAATTTCTCACGTTATTTTTTGATCTCTTATATTCAAAGAAAAATATACTCTCTCCTAAAAAAAAACTCAAAATAATACTAACAAGTAAATTACGTAAATCTCGAGAGCTATATATTTCAATCATTTAGTCCTCTCTCGTAATTTATCGTTTCTTTTCAATGCATGCTTAAGGAAGCAATTTAAAGATTTAAGAAAAATATATATATATATGATTATGTATATATATGTGCTTTTAAACTAAAAGGGATAGAAAGAAAAACTAAAATAAATCATTGAAGGTGAAGAAATCATGACTATATAAAACGTACTGAAGAAACACCCAAAAAAATCTTGAGAACCATTAAAATTTAACTTTTTTATTTTCAATAATGTATATATATGCGGTTTTAACAGAATATTGCATTGCCATACTCAAAGACATGCGATCTTGAGTTTGTTACATCTTAGAAATTTGTTGGACCGACTATTTCCCTTAACCTTGTGAACAATACTGATGAGTGTGATCATACTAACAAATGGACTGTCGACACATAATACATCCTCTGATTAATTCATACTTAACTCACTGAAACATAGTAGCAAAATGCATTTGAGATGAGAATTCACAAGATGGAAAGATTCAGACCCCGTGATGATTTTAATCCAACTGCTGCATCACACCTTTGCTTCCAATGCAATTGTGATACAGTAATGAAATTGGTAATCAGAAGCAAAGGTTAGATTGAACTAGAATCATATACTATTTAATAGTCCAATTCCTAAATTTTCCTAATTAACAGCTCGGGCGTGTTGTTTTTATTTTTTTATATCCGCGCTCTTTAAGCACCCCCTAAAATGAGCGCAAATCTGGTATCGGGAATATTTGTTTTAAAAAAATCAAATTGCAATAAAAAAAATGAGCGTAATTTTTTTCCCGCTTAGCGCCTCTTTCCTTGGTCTTCAACACTTGGGCTATTCACTTCAACACCTATTCTCCATTTTCGGCGGCTGTGTTCAACATTCACCTTTCTCGGGGGCTTGTCTTCACCATTCCCGGCGGCTCGTGAACCTCCTCCAGTGAGCATTCTCCATTCTCCTCAGACCTAATACGCATTCTCCTCTAATATTATTCACGATTCTCCTCAGGGACGACCTAATTCGCCATCGTCAATGTGTTCAATTCGTTCAATCTGGTCAAAACATTAGGAGGAAGCAAATGTATCTACGTGTCTTCTAAAAAAGACCTAATTCGCCATTGTCAATCTATTCAATTGAGTCGGATATCAAATGTATCATGCTATTTTTCTGCACTAGTTTCGCTACAATTTTTCACCTTTTCCTCTTTCTGAGCAGGGCCCATTGACAGCATTGGAGGGCCGAAAAAGACTCATAAACTGGATATTGCGTTCACAATTGCTTCGTTCAGTAATTTTGCTAATATTGTCTCTACTGGCTTTGTAGATTTATCACAAATTCTCAAGTAACCCCTACAAGAAAAAACAAAAGAGCTCAGGTAACCTAATTTCACTGCATAAAGTAAGAATTTTTTTTTTCTCTAAACTATTACTGATCGTGTGTCATTAAAGCCTCTGTACATATCCTAAAAGGGTTAGGACCAATTCAGCAAAGAAGTGGTTTAAATTCTCTGAAGGTGAATGGCAATACGAGATTACTACTCTCTATTGACTATAAAACAGTACAATCTGCTACAGAAAATTTCAGTGAGGTTAATAAGTTGGGAATAGGTGGATATGGATGTGTTTACAAGGCAAAGCTTGACAATAACTTTTAAGTTGTTGTGAAGAAAATAGAAGTTGCAGTACCAAATGTTCATCTTGAATTTCAGGTATCATAATTCATAGTTTATTCACATATTTTACATTTTGTGGTAATTTTTGTGTATGTTAATCAAAATATTTGATTGTAGAATGAGGTTAACATGCTTTATAAGATTCAACATCTGAAAATAATCTCGTTCTTGGTCACTGCATTCATGGGGACTCGAGATATCTAGTGTATGAATTGATGGAGAATGGTTCACTTGAGACAATTCTGCGTTGGTAATTTTATTAAAAGAGTTTAAAAAATGGCAGGTGGTGAACTACAAATGCAGGAAATATTAATGTCTTTAAATCAAATCTTGCTAGATCATCTAAAGGATTAGATTTAACATGGCCACATGAATGAAGATTGCTCTTGATATAGCCAGGTGAGTATGAACATACAATTTAAAACAACAAAATTTTATCTTCTATTTTTGTATATTAAGGAAGAAAAGTTGTGTTTTGTTTCAGAGGAGTAGAATATCTTCACGAGAACTACAATCCGTTGGTGATTCTTAGACATTTAAAATCATCTAATATTCTCTTAGATTCCAACTTCAATACTGAGGTAATTAAGTATTAAACAAATTGATTGTACTTTTACTTTGTCTTATTTATGCTAATGCCAATAGTTAATTCATCTTAAGCCTGATTAAGTATAAGTCATTTGTTTGTCTAGCCTGCATCACTGCAAATTGCCAACACTCGCGTTCTATCTTTTTCCAGCTTTCAGATTTCGGTTTTGATGTAGTTGATGGATCTGAAAACAAGAACAACATTAAGCTTTGAAGGACGCATAGATACCTTGGCATCTAAGTACAAAAAATGCAAATATGATGATTGCTACTGTTATTAAGCGTAGACCTAATTCACCATCGTCAATCTGTTTAATTCGTTCAGTTTGAATAATGTTGTTCTTGTTTTGATGGATCTCAAAACAAGAACTACATTAAGCTTTGAATGTTTGGTTTACCTATTTCATGACTACAACTGCATTTACGAACTTCAGTTCTCACTTGCCACCACCTGCTGCTCAGAATTGCCAGCAGTTGCTGCTCAAATATTCCACCGCCTGTCACACATTTGTTGTAGCACTTCATGCCTATACACCTTCCTTTCTTCCATTTTACTTTCCCTGGAACACCCACACCCACAGTAAGAATTTCAGTCCACCTTCATCCTTTCTTCACTTTCATCCTCGGTAAGTTGCTACTTATCCCCCTGTGTCATTGGTCTTCTTCTACTGCAATTGGCTTTCTTTAGAATTGGTATAATTAATTTCTCCCTAATTGTTTCATAGGTTGGTACATACATCTTCCTTTTTTTTCTACCATAGGCAGTCATTTGTTAGGCTTCGCACTACTGATTCCTTAGAACTACCTTGATTTCTTAAAATTATCTTACATGTTTCTGGACCTACGTATGTATGTTCTCATTTGATTTAACAAGTAGAAGAAACCGTATATTAACAAGACACTTTTTCTTCCATAATCGGTTATCCTATAACTACATAGTAACAAAACCACTTAGATGGAAAAAGAATATAGCGAGACCGTTGATGAGTATACCTCTTTCTTCCAGGACAAGTGTAATGTAACTTACGTAATCGGAACTAATTGGAAAACAACAAGATTTGCCTATCACTCTAACATATCAACTGACATCTACCTAACATAGTACCACTATTTACTTCAGGACAAGTTTAATGTAACTTACGTACAAATAGTGTTTAGTAAATAGGTTCCCGCATGCAAGTTAATGTAGGCCAGTTTAAGCTTTTTTGCCTCTCGAATGAACAACGGTTACTTGTTGTCTCAATTTGTGTTCTACGATTTGTACAACTCGTTCCCTTTGTCAAAATTATAATTCTACAACACATACTTTTGTTCACCTTACTCATATTACGTATTCACTTTTATAGGTTGTCATATTCCAGGCTTACCTACCCACGGTTGCAGATTCTACTACAACACGTTCATTTCACAGAGGTACAATCGGCTGCCTCTTTCACTTGTACATGTCAGCCTACTATATTTCCTAACATATATATGTGTACCACTGTTTCATGATATTCATTTGTCCATTATGTCTTCATTTGGCTCAATTTCATTGCACCTACTTGTTCATGTTTGGTTTTTGTATTGGCAACTGGTGAAGAACCCTACACTCTTTGACCTTTTGGTTATGCCTGATAATGACCTCCGTGCTGGCTTGATTGGAGGTCTAGGCTTAACACCAAGGTACTATCTTACACCTTTGCTTTTGTTCTTTCAGATAGTTTGTTTACACTAATTGGCATTAATCGGCTAATTTAATCATTCATCCTTTGATATATAGTTGCAATATTGGCAAATGAGGCATCTGTCTAGCTGAAGCCATCCGCGGTTCAGCCCCTGATATAGATGACAAGGTTAGCTACTTAATGTGTTCTCCACGAGCTGTACGTTGAGTCATTGTTTAACATATTGACTAAACAAATTTTCTTCCTATTACCGCATAAAAAATATTAGTGTTTGTAGGACATGATATATATATATATATATATATATATATGTTACCTACATTTGGAAGCCTCTGTAGACCAATGACTCAAGTAAAGAAAATGGTTGTTCAACTGATCAGGGCCTAGAGTATAGCTAATAATTGAACATGTTTAATCATCCTCCAAAATAGTTATACTGATAGTTGCACCTACTTGTTTCATGTAATAGTCTTTACTTGTCTTACTATCTTTATTGTTAAGTTTGTTTTTTATTTTTATAACATATGTTCATTATCATTTGCAAGATGTCAAATATCAAGAATGCTTTATCTTATGAAGGTGGATTTGGAACTATGAAGCAATGTTGAAATTCATTTACAAGAATACAATCAATCAATTAGTACTATAAAATTAAGTGAACAATTATATTGTGTGTTGGATTTAAAATACTGATGTATGATATTTGGATTATTATTATAAATTTCAGATTATTAATGTATGTTGTACTGTGTTAAAATTTCAGGTTACTAATATTGATGTATACAGGAAAGTGAATTAGTATATTGGAAAAAAAAATCTGTTCTTCTACGTAAGAGTATACAACCCGGATAATGAATAAGAGAGGTATGGGCTAAAAACCCTCTCTAGTAGTGAGTGATGATTTTTTTTCTATTGTGATAAAAAAAATTGGCATGATAAATATGTTTTGTGATGAAATATTGTCACAATAACTTTCCTCTTTTGTGACGAAAATGAAACATACGTGACAAATTTTGGTGATCCTGTAAATGACATTTTGTGATGAAAAATGTTTTTTTTTGACAAAACTAATTTGTCATTATAGATATGTTTATTATGAGGAATATGTTTTTCCTCACAATAAAGCTTTTGTGAGGGAGAATAAGTGACAACCATGTGACGATTTTTTTTGTCACAATAACACTATAGTGACAAAATTATACAGTTTTGTGGCAAAATATTTCGCCACCGTAGATGCATTTTTTTGTAGTGACTTGAAGCTCAAGGCTCCATTCGATCATGCTATAGCGATGGCGTCCTTTATAATATGGGATATGTCACAAGGAACTTTTGAGATCTACTTCAGACAATTCATCACCGTCAAATTATCTCCTTCAATAATCACATGGTGCAACCCCAAGCCACATACATCTCTTACCCCACGAAGGGAAACAAGAGCTTCAGTATGGAGCACAAAAGCAGCATTAATAACAGGCGTTAAACGGTCATTGGCCCCTATCAAAGATAATCCAACTATATAATCCACTAGTGAAGTGGTAAGTCGGAGTCGAGTCCCAAGGGAGCCAGAACGATAGCTTATTTCAATTGTGTTACCTAGTAGTAACTAGGGGTTTTTTGGTTGTAAAACTAATCTTGCAATATTAAAACGTAAATGTTGGATTTTGTAAACTTATAACAATGGAAAGCTCACTCTTTTAGTATCAACGCATTATTCTTATGGAAAGTTGATCATCGAATTCTATAAAAGTTATGTTCTTTAAATAAATAATCTAGGTGTCCTACTCTTTGTTCGTAAATAGCAACTAGTCCAAATAGTCCTAGAAACCCTTGTTGTAAGAAATAACCAAAGAAATCCTAAGGTTCAAAAGTGCAACAGCATAAAGATCAAAGATAAGTAGGCCTATGCAATACCATTGGCAAATCGCCGATACTCGACACAGGTTTATAATCTCTACAAAAGCACTCGCAAATAGTCTATGCTAATTCTGATTGCTACATAAAAGACAAGACTTTTCAAATCGAATTATCAAGCCTAGTGATATGAATGAATAATAACCAACCTAGTTTCGAACCTAGATAAAATCAAGATCAATCAATGACAATAAACACAAGAGAATATAAAACAATGCTGAAATTATAATTAGAACATAAACATTTGAATTCTCACAAACAATTCCTAGAATAATGGCTTCAACCTAAGAGTGAACTAATAGGAACTTAGCCAGACATAGCCAAGAGAAAGCAATACATAATAATGGATGAACTAACCAAGGATGAAGGTAGAAGATGGCACAAAGGTGGGAGCTTTCTTCTTGGCTGCTGAATCTCTAAGAATGAATTTGTGAAAGTGGCAAAAGATCCTTAACCTAATTTCTAAGGGTTTATATAGTATCTAACTTAAAAGAGATAAAATAACTGAAAATAAAAGATAAAATAGGGAAAACTGATAAAATATCGGACTTGGATCTGCAATTGGGCCGGGTCCGTCATCGTGATCTCGACCGAGGACATGTGAGTCTCGGTCGAGACTTTGTCCCAGTTCCTCAGATTTGGCATGGCTCTCGATCGCTACTTCCAAGTCTCGGTCGAGACTTTCATGTCGAGGGTAAATCTCGATCGAGACATTTGGGTCTCGGTCGAGACATTTTCTTCGTAGCTCTTTCTCGTCGTGACACCTCCTCTTGGACTGGTCTTCGATCTTCTATAAGCTTCGAGGCAGCTTGGCTTTGCCTCTCAGCTTCTCCATGGGTGTAGGTGTGGTAGTCTTCTCTCTAGCTCCGTTCCAAATGCACTAAAGGTGAGTACAAACGGGATCTCCATAATAAACCACAAATCAACGCTTATGAGCATCCCGCAAATCCATAAGTGAACATCATACCGGATTCCGGGAATACCACTCAATAAGCACCTAAACACCACTAATCCTAAGCTAATAGTCGCTAGTTAACACCATATAATAAGCTCATATCAAACCTCCCTACACTTAAACCTTGCTCGTCCTCGAGTAAGCAAAATAAAACTCACTCTTCCTAAAAGCACAAAGGTCTACAATAAGTGTAGAGAAAGCTTGCTAGCGACTATACTTCAAACTCCAAGTTTATCGAGCACTAACCTAACTCCAATCTATCTCCTTATGTCTCCGAGATGTCCTACCCAAAACCCTCCTTATTTCTCCACTTCACATGTCACCACTCCAATGCAATAGTAAAATCGAACCAAGTGGTGTGCGTTTAAGCACATGTGGAATTCCTAATCTCCTCTAAGGGTAAGGGTACATAAATATGACATAATAAGGATAAAATCGAGTCTCCCACTCGCTTATACACTTCTTATTCCTCTTCTTCGAGTAATGTCCTAATCCACTAGATAATATGATCAATCCACAAGTCACGACCACCAATCCTAATTTAAAATTCTGCATAATACAACCACAACAATATGCATCAAACTCCAAGAAATAGAAATCTAATCCTAGGATCTAACACAACCGCCTATAATATGTAGCAAAACTAATAAACTAATGGAATGGTAAGCATGCAAAGTGTGGATAACAATAAGCTCATAAGTAGAGAGATAAAAGGCCAAAACTAACTCCTTATCCCTCCTTGGTGAATCCTAGAACCGAGACATCCTTCAACTCCCTTCTTATGTCTCCTGCGCCAATAGGTATGCAATCAATAAAATCAATCATAAAACAAAGTAATTCCGGCGCCCTTTCGTGTTTTCACCAAATTCTAACTGGTAGGAACTTTTCTTTTCTATTCATTATTTATTTTTTTCAGGCACCAACCTTTTCCTTTTTATCCATTTTTGCTTGCCTGGTTTTTATTCTTTTAATTTTTTGTATTTTTTTTCCGTTTCTTTTTCGTATTTTTTTCGAATTTTTTTTTAAACAAAATTAATGCAAGATTTCAAGAAAGGATAAATCCGGTACAACCGCAGAATAACAAGACACTAGCAAAAAAACACCTAACAAGTCAACTCCTCTCCCCCAAACTTGAATCGTGCATTGTCCTCAATGCAGCCAAAGAGGACACCTAAAAAAGGGAAGAGGAAGAAAACACCCCGATCTACCATCGTCGTCGTCGAAGGTAGTGTCGTGTCGCGGTCGAGATTTGGTGGTCGCGATCGCAAAAACTCTACTGGGACGATATTTCGATCGTGATGCATTGGTCGCGATCGCGACATGGGCAGTTTTGGGAAGTTGTGTCGGTTTTACTTCTCCAATGGCTTCCTTCCTCTTGGCTCCGCGGGTTTTCCTAAAAACAACAAAAACAAACAAACTAATGGGAGTAACGTTAGTAAAAATCCCTCGGGTTGCCACCCGATTAGCACCTTAGTTAACGTCGCAGCACGATGTAACGCTCTACGTAATTCAACCATGTCCACTCGATCCCTTCCGGATCGCATCATCTAACAACATCTTTTTGAACCACGGATGGAAAGGTTTGAACCTTAGATCATTCTTCTCCTTGACTACCCAACTTGTTTGGGTTTGATTTTCTCCTTACCTTTATCACATTTAGACTTAGCTTTGGGCTTTGTATTCGCCTTCTTCGTACCTGCACAACAGCTTTAGCAGGTTTCTTTCCCTGTGTGGTAGCGAGGTGGGGCCACTGCCCAAAACAGCATTCGATCCTAGCTCAGAAAGTTTAATAACATCATTTATGCAGAATACTGAGCTATCATCTAGGGGTTGTGTCGCAGTCCCAAATATGTTAAAGTTAACAACATCCCCATCAAACTCGAGCGTAAGCACCCCAATATCTAGATCTAGCTTAGTTTTGGTTGTCCGCATAAAAGGTCTACCTAGAAGACATGTGTAGCCTGCGTATCATGTTTATCATCTAGCACATAAAAGTCCGCATGAAATATAAGATTCTCTACCTTAACCAACACATCTTCGACCAACCCTCTCGGGTAAATCGTAGACCCGTCAGCTAACTGAAGCACAACCCCTGTTTTACTCATAAATCCTAATCCTAATGATTCATACAATGAGCATGGAAAAACGTTAATAGAAGCTCCCAAATCTAGCATGGCTCTATCAATTCTAGTTTTACCTATAGTGCAGGGGATACTTACCATACCTGGATCCGCGTGCTTGGTAGCTATCTTTTGTTGGATGGCCGCAGAGACCCTTCCGCTTATGAACCTTCTGCCTTCCGTGCAGCTTCTCATTCCACTCCGTAGTGCAAAGCTCCTTTAAACGTGTAGCATAATGAGGCATACTCTTGTTGTGTTGGAGCAGATGGATGTTCGCCTTACACTTGGCGAGCTTCTTGAAGATCTCATTGTCATCCCGAACATCATCTTCTAGAAGTCGCGGTCGAGACATATGGTCGCGGTCGAGACATTTTTCGGAAATTTTTTTGACTTCTGGATCACCGTCATCTCGATCAAGAGTTTGGAGTCGCGATCAAGATTTCTCCACGGGGACAACCTCGCGGTCGAGACTATAATGCCGCAGTCGAAACTTCTCCTCTGGGCAAATTCTCGGTCGAGACTAGCATGTCTCGATCGAGACATCTCCGCGGCCTCTTCCTCCTCGTTCTTTTCAATGGGCCTTTGTTCTCCTAGCGTCAAGATTACACTCACATTCTCTCTTGGCGCTGCTATGGCTTGTGATGGAAATTTCCCCGAGATTTGTTGTTGGAGGTTATTAACCGCCTCCGCTATGTGTGCAACCTGTTTTTCTAAACTTCTTATGCTAGAATCCATCGTCTGAACATGAGCGGTAAAGTGTTTGTTCAAGGAATCGATCATTTCCCTCATAGATGGCTCGTCGGATTTTGGTGGATATGGAGCATGGTACTGGTTATTGTATTGATACGATCCATTCTGCGCCCCGGCCGAGTCGCCCCATCTAAATCCAGGATGATCGTTACCTCTCGGATTGTAGTTGTTGTTCTCATACCGAGGTCTAGGAGGTCCGAAACCTCCTACAACATGTACTTCAGTGATGGTCTGGTTCTGGAGTTGTGGGCACGCATCGGTAGGATGGCTCTTATCCGCACAAATCCCACATACTCTCGCAGGTTTCTTATTTCCGATGGGAATGTTCTTGATCATGCTCTTCAACTCAGCCAACTCACTTTTCCATTCAGGCTCTCCGGAGCTCACAACATTAGCTCCTTTCCTCGTGTACGTCCTTCCGAAGCTCCTCGTTCCTTCAGAAATCTCATTCAGTCGTGCTCTAGCTTCGGCGGGAGTCAGATTCAGCACACTCCCATTACACGCAACATCAACTAGCCTCCTCCCATTGTCAAGTAACCCATTATAGAGGTGGGTCACCAAATCTTTCTCCTCAAACCCATGGAATGGGCAGCTCGCACAAAGTCTCGCGAACATTTCTACGTAGTCGTACAACGTCTCGTCGTCCTGCTGCTCCACCATTGCTATCGCCCTTTTCAACGCAACCGCCTTCTTGGATGGGAAATACTTACTGAGGAAAGCTTTGTGAAGCTTCTCCCATGTGTCGATACTTCCGGTGGGTAGCAAGTAGTACCACTGACGCGCGCTGTCTTTCAGCGTGAGACCAAAAGCTCTCATCTTGATTTGCTCATCGGTGACGTTGCTCGGCTTGCTGCAACTGCAGATGTCGGGGAACTCACTGAGATGCATGATCGGGTCCTCCCCAACCAAGCCATGAAATTTCGGTAGCAAATTGATGAATCCGGTCTTTAGTTCAAACGTGACGTCGGCCTTCAGGGAAGACAGCGTCACTCCTAAGTGTTGTTGCGTCAAATCAGGGTTCGCAAGCTCGCGCAACGTTCTTGCCGCCATCGATTCGATCACTAGATTTTGTAGAGATTCTCGCAGATTGCGTAGATGCGTCCGCTCTATCTCTGGAATAAAATCAAGAAAATCTGAATTAGTGGCACGAGTGTGGACCATAAGATAGGTCCACACCAAGATAACACAAAAAGAAACAAACTATAACAGTTGGCTCCCCAACAACGGCGCCAAAATTTGACAGGAGTTAAACGGTCGTTGGCCCTATCAAAGATAATCCAACTATATAATTCACTAGTGAAGTGGTAAGTCGGAGTCGATTCCCAAGGGAGCCAGAACGATAGCTTATTTCATTTGTGTTACCTAGTAGTAACTAGGGGTTTTTTGGTTGTAAAACTAATCTTGCAATATTAAAACGTAAATGTTGGATTTTGTAAACTTATAAAAATGGAAAGCTCACTCTTTTAGTATCAACGCATTATTCTTATGGAAAGTTGATCATCGATTTCTATAAAAGTTATGTTCTTTAGATAAATAATCTAGTTGTCCTACTCTTTGTTCATAAATAGCAACTAGTCCAAATAGTCCTAGAAACCCTTGTTGTAAGCAATAACCAAAGAAATCCTAAGGTTCAAAAGCGCAACAACATAAAGATCAAAGATAAGTAGGCCTATGCAATACCATTGGCAAATCGCCGATACTCGACACAGGTTTATAATCTCTACAAAATAAGCACTCGCAAATAGTCTATGCTAATTCTGATTGCTACCTAAAAGACAAGACTTTTCAAATCGAATTATCAAGCCTAGCGATATGAATGAATAATAATCAACCTAGTTTCGAACCTAGATAAAATCAAGATCAATCAATGACAATAAACACAAGAGAATATAAAACAATGCTGAAATTATAATTAGAACATAAACAATAGAATTCTCACAAACAATTCCTAGAATAATGGCTTCAACCTAAGAGTGAACTAATAGGAACTTAGCCAGACATAGCCAAGAGAAAGCAATACATAATAATGGATGAACTAACCAAGGATGAAGGTAGAAGATGGCAAAGGTGGGAGCTTTCTTCTTGGCTGCTGAATCTCTAAGAATGAATTTGTGAAAGTGGCAAAAGATCCCCTTAACCTAATTTCTAAGGGTTTATATAGTATCTAACTTAAAAGAGATAAAATAACTGAAAATAAAAGATAAAATAGGAAAAACTGATAAAATATCGGACTTGGATCTGCAATTGGGTCGGGTCCGTCACCGTGATCTCGACCGAGACATTCGAGTCTTGGTCGAGACTTTGTCCCAATTCCTCAGATTCAGCGTGGCTCTATATCACTACTTCCAAGTCTCGGTCGAGACTTTTATGTCGAAGCCAAACCTCGATCGAGACATTTGGGTCTCGGTCGAGACTTTCATGTCGAGGGTAAATCTCGATCGAGACATTTGGGTCTCGGTCGAGACATTTTCTTCGTAGCTCTTTCTCGTCGTGACACCTCCTCTTGGACTGTTCTTCGGTCTTCTATAAGCTTCCGAGGCAGCTCGGCTTTGCCTCTCAGCTTCTCCATGGGTGTAGGTGTGGTAGTCTTCTCTCTAGCTCCGCCCCAAATGCACTAAAGGTGAGTACAAACGGGATCTCCATAATAAAACCACAATCAACGCTTATGAGCATCCCGCAAATCCATAAGTGAACATCATACCGGATTCCGGGAATACCACTCAATAAGCACCTAAATACCACTAATCCTAAGCTAATAGTCGCTAGTTAACACCATATAATAAGCTCCTATCAATTAACCTATCTAGTTACAATGAAAATAATCTTACCCTCAAAATTTCTAATAATAGTACCGATGGTTCTCTCACCACGGTTCGAAGCCCCGTCGGTGTTAATCTTAACCCAATTATCGTTAGGTTTCCGCCAAGCTTTTTGTTTCTGATTGATTCTTTTCGTGCTGCTTAAAGTGTTTTTGCTATCAGAATCTTTACCCGAAATCCGCATATCTTGTTGAGATAGGGTTGTAGCTACTATGGAATATAATGATTCTTTGTCTTCAATTTTTTCCTTTCTAAATAGAACATTGTTACGTAATCTCCAAATATTTCACCGTGTGAAAAGGCTATTCGATCTTTGTATTAGAATTGACAAATATGTAGAATGCTTGTTCTAAATCATCCTCTTGAGGGAGAATGTAGTTAATAAAAATCTTTCAGAAAGCATATCAAACATTTTCCTAATTACCTTACATTGGAAAAGATATGATTTAAATTTTCATTGGATTCCTGACAAAGGACACAAGTGTCAACGACTTTATGGAAGTATTTGTTCAATCGATCGGTCGTGGGAAGATTGTCAGAACAAGTTTTCCAAAGAAACATTTTTACCTTAAGTACTTCTAGATCTAAAGGAGTGAATGACTGATTTTGTTGAGAACGTGTCGTTATTAGAGGGGGACCAGTCTGACAAATCTTTAGTGGGAGTAATTGAAATGTAAATATTTATAATTCTTTGAACTATAGAGTTCGGGAGAACTGACTGGAGGCATTCTATCTGAATTAATGAAATGATTGACCAATATTTCCGAACTGCTGGAGGCGAAAGCGGTAATATCAGTATTTGAAATCCAGTTATGTTTGTTGGAGCTATTACCAATATTCCAAGAAATAGAGTTAAAAAACTTACTTTTGATCGAGAGTAGTCTGTTAAATTGACAAGAAAATTTCTGTGATTTTCTCCATGTCAATAAGATTTGTATTCTTAATAAATTTTTCTTTAATGATATCACATCAAATAGAATTGGGAGAAAAAATAAGACACCATAACAACTTCATTTGGAGCTCAAAGTTTAATGCCCTAGTCCTCCTTCTTTTTTGGTTTACACATATTTTCCCATCGAGTGATTGGTGAAAATAAGGGTTGTAATTGTTTCAAAAGATTTTTTTACGAATATCATCAATTTCTTCACACAATCCTTTAGGAAGGAGAAAACATTGCATGAAGTGGTTAAGCTTTGCTGCCAAATTAGATTGAATAAGAAGCGCTCTTCTGGCTTGAGACAAGGAATTCACTTTCCACCTAGAGAGTTATTTTTTAATATTAGAGATGTAAGATTCAAATATGTTTTTACAAACTTTTCCATTCACCAAATAAATACCTAAATATTTTTTCAATTTAATAGTTTTAGGAATTTTCGTGGTACTAGCTAGACGGTCTGTTAACTCTTTCTTGATATTTTTAAAAAATTGAATTGAACTCATATTCTATTTTAAATGTTGTTTGCAAAATTATCACATAAATTAAGAATGCACTAAATGCTCTATGATGGCTGTCTTTTCCCACATCATTAGCCGTAATGAATTGTGCTCTTTATTGACTTCAGGTATAATAAAAAAATTGTATAATGGAGTTTTCTTACTCGAAGCTGGAAGAAATATGGAAGAGAGAAATGATTTAATTTTAACAAAATCAGTGGATATTAAATGAAAAGTATAGGAAAGGAAAATGCCTCACACCTTTAAAACGTAACATATACAAATAGAAGGAGTATAATTTACCATTGCTTAAAAATATTAAATGACATTAGTAATGACTATATATTAAATATTAATCCTCTCAAATCTTTAATTTACACATTATTTTTCGCAATTACACCGGCAATTAAACGTCATGAAACATTAGCACTAGGAATTACAACCTTTGGCATTTCAGTTGTTTCAACATAAGTTTCAGTTTTATATATACTAGTCTCTTTTGGGCCCACATGAATGTTATAGGTTAAATTAGATTAGATTAGATTTGATAATTAGATTTATAGATTTGATTAAATTTAATAATGAGATAGATAATATAATTGTTGGATTGTTTTGATTTACCTTATCTTCTTCGTAATAATATTGCATCTCTTTTCAGGTATATTAGTTGTATAGTTTTTTTTATAAAAGTTTACACTTTCAATAAAATTTTGAAAGAGTTTAAACTTTCAATAAAATGAATTTTGTAAGATTAACTGTTAAAGAAAAACATTTAAAAAAGACATGAAAATGAAAATATAAAATAGAAGAAATTCGTTAACTAATTGAATTATGAGGAGTATAGGAGGTCATTTAGTGTTTTATCACACCCGTCATTTTTTTATCACGTTTTCCCGTATTTGTACCACTCACGAAGGATATAGAATAAGGGATTGTTTATTGGATGTCTTTATAAAGATTTTATTATTTGTAAGAGTTTTTTTTTTGAATAAGTGTGTTTGGCTATAAAATAGTACTTTGCAGGAAAAGCATTTTTCAAGAAAAGTTAAAGTATGAAAGAAAAAGTAAAAAATTAATTTATTACACATTTATTGAAATCAAGAAAAGTACTTATCTAAAATAAAGTATTTATAAGTAATAAAGACCCTCTATCAAATGGACCCTAGATTAGATTATATTTGATAATTACATAGAATAACATAATTGTTCAACAATTTTGATTTATCTTATCTTCTTTCTAATAGTATTGCATCACTTTTTAGATATATTAATTGTATAGTTTGTTAAAGACTTAAACTTTCAATAAAATATGTTGACACTTGTGATTAATGCAATTATTTATCTTTGGCAAAAAAAAACTTTCAATAATTTTTTTTTGTAAAATTTAAGGTTAAATAAAAAAATGTAAAAGAGAGATGAAAATGAAAATACTAAATAGAAGAAATTTATTAATTTAATTTATGAGAAGTAGAGTAGGTCATTTAGTGTTTTCATAAATTGAATTTATGAGGAGTGTAGGATGTCATTTAATGTTTTTGCACACCCCTAAAATTATAGTGTACTAGAATCATGTTGCCCGTGCTTTGCACATGCCTTATATATGTCAATATTTTAGCTTATGTGATGAGTTTAATTTATGTTTCACGTATGTATAGTTCTAGTTTATTTCATAGAATGTTAAATAGGTCTAATATTAATACTATAAATATATTCATGTAAGTCTAATTCTAATTTATTTTATACCATTTTAAATAAGTCTAATTATAATATTATAATCATCCATTTACTATGTATACAAACATCTATTTATATTATATAATATACTCTCATATCATATGATTAAGTGATATATATATCTTGTATGATATAGTTGCGAATAATTAGATGTTCCAAATATTTGAGACTCAAATATTTCGATGATTGAATTATCCATTGGGCCTATTCTTTTTGTTGGGTTTAGGTGGATGACACAAATAAGAATTTATTGATTTTGATCATTAGTTTTTTTTCAGATTGACTATTAGATGTGATCCTTTTATATAATTAGGATGTAATTAATGTGTATTAGGATCATATTTAGTGTTTTTTGCATCCCCTAAGATTATAGTATATTAGATACTAGTGATGACATGCCCGTGTAGCACGGGATATTGTGTCTTTCTTTTTTTAAGGAAAATTACTTTTATTGAATAGTTGTGTGTTTCGCACGGGCTATTCTTCATGGTTCGAGATTTTGATGAGAGAATTGATTGTGATGTCGGAATTAATGAGAGAATTGAACCGTAGGTGATTGAATGCATCCTTTGGTCGTAGAAAAAATATCGACGGAAATTCTACAATGCGCTTAATGAGAGAATTGAAACGTATGTGATTGAATGCATCCTTTGACTGGTGAAAAACGTTGACAGAAAATCTACAATGTTGGAACCGAATAAAAAAGAAAATTAGTAACTTAATTAAGGGAATAATAAATGGGTATTAGGGGTGACATTTATTATTTTTTATGTTCGAGAA
Source organism: Phyllobates terribilis (assembly GCF_046119375.1). Lineage (NCBI taxonomy): Eukaryota > Metazoa > Chordata > Amphibia > Anura > Dendrobatidae > Phyllobates > Phyllobates terribilis. The sequence continues at coordinate 65,257 of NW_027366182.1, forward strand.
TCAAATAGTTAATTTGCTCAATCAACCTTAAATTTTGTACAGTCAATTGCCCTTTTTATTATCCGAAAGATTTTTTATGCATTTGTTTCTTGATAGAGATAAGATATTACTTGTATTACTTAATTCAATTATAGTAATTTTATCTAATTAATTATATGCATAATCTTCCATTTTTCCTTTGTTACCCACTCCTACCATCATGCTAATAGCATGTTGGAAGGTGCTAAAATTGATGGCTTGTAGCAAGGTCTTTTCCGTGCAAAACACTCATCGAGTCACTGGTATGTCTTTCTTCTACCACAACTTCAAACACTCTTGTTGAGCGGCTTCTACTGTTAACTCAGCCCAGCTGCCATTTGACATATAAACTTTCTTCACATATATGGTAACTGTTGCAATGCATCTAAGATAAGATTGGGCACATCATTTAGTAGAGAAATTCCACTGCTCAGAATATGTGTGAAATAGCAAAATTGGTAAACGTTTAAAACCAATAGGAAACCACATCTAAAACAGAAGTCTATTGTTTCTTGAAAACACAAAATTGGAGGCTGAGCAAATGGTCTCGGTCTGCCTTCATTTGAAGGATGATATCAATTACTTTGCTCTTCTGCTGCCCCGGTGATTTAATGTCTCCATAATCTACATGTGGAGCTTTCTTTCTCTCAGTGAATCTGCACATTGAAACACAGACAATAAGTGAATTGAAATGAAGTTACGTAATTGATTATTTACTTTTTCCTGCATTTTCATTCGGATTACCTTGGATTTTCAAAGCAGAACACATTTGTAGGTGTGTTGACATTGGTTGCCACCTGTAGACTACTGGGTAAGCTTTCGTCTTTATTCATTATTCAAGGTACATCAAGTAATGAGTTAAGTGCAGACATAAGGTTTAAAGAAAAAGCGGTAAGGGTCGTAGCTTACCGATGTTTGAGGTGACCACTCTTATGACAAAAAAAGCTTCCATACATGCCATGCTATGGCTGTAGTAAGTATGCGATTTAAGCTCAATCGCATGGTTCGAGTCAATGAGGCAGAAAATTTCTTTAGCTTCATCCACTTTTTCTTGGCACAAACTACTTAACTACAGAGGAGCTTCGGTTACCGTTACACTCCCTTATATTCATAGTTGGGAGAAGTACGACATACAAGTTGCATGGGCCTCCATTCCCCTTGTTAAAAGTACAACCGATAATTTATGGACGGGTGCGTTAAGGGGATGAAGTGCATATTACCAATCAACAGAGTTTCTATATACCTTTCATTCATTGGAAGAAAGTGCAACTCAACGAATTTAGACCCATCCCTCGTGGGCTTCAAAACACCTAGGTTTATTACTCGGGCTCATAGGTAATCCAATCTAGGACACGCAATTTCATAAGGTGTTATGTCAAGCGTAGTGTAATAGTTTCATATGAAGTTAGATTAACTAATGAATAGTAAGATGAAGAAGAAATTAATGAACAAGTTGGCATGAGGTTTTTCAGATTTTACCAAAGCTTGAATAATGTTTAATGATCAACAGTTGGATTCACTGAAACTCGTCTGAATTGCAGAAGATAATTCCAATCCTACTAATCCTGAGATAAAATTGAAAAGGGTCCATCAGAGCAACCTTGGTTATAGTGCTTGTTTGCTGATTGGATACTTCACCTGTCAAAAAAGAATCAGCGAACTTAAAATGCCAATGAATTCATTCTTATGATCCTCTCGTGACAGAGAATGGCAAAATGAAAATGCAATTATACTATTGATTGATTTACAGTGCAGCTGTGCAAATAAACAAACATAAGAATGTTCTAGTCTTCCGATTTCAAATCATTCATCAATTTAGGCCAATAAAAATTTCAAATCATAAGAATTTCAATTCAATCTCATAATAAAGCCCTAACTTGACAGTAAGATCAGAGCAGAATAGCGATTTCAAACCGTGATCAGAAATTGAAGAGGAAAGAGTACTGACCGATAATCTGCTCAGTAGCGGGATTGATCATAGGAATTTGATTCTTCCTCATTGGCTCTTTCCATTGGACGTCGATGAATAGTTGGCGGAAGGAACACGGATCACTATTAGCAGAGAATCAATGGAGGAACATAACAGAAATAAAGCTTAAATGCAAATAGATTCAAGGAAGGGAATAACGTCCCATTTCCAGTAGACCATGGCCTTGATTGGCGTACGCACACCAGGGTGGAGGTTCTTCAGGCCAAGAAATCTTCATCCCCTGCTACAGCCTTGCCTGTCCATATTCGATCGGATTCTTTGCAGGGTGTTTGGGTTTCGCAGAAATGGATGTGAACACCACCGACGGGGATTTATAGCAACGATGCCAGACGTTTCAACCTTTCAAATGTTGCACAAACAAAGGAGAGGAAGAGTGTTAGTTGAGCTTTGGTAGGAATATTAAAGCTCAATGTATTTCTCTGTGTTTTGATGATAACAAACTAATATGTTTAATCTCTTAGTGTTTTTTAAGCCTTCCAGGTCATTGCCATATTTGTAAGGATGCGCTTAAGTCACTTAGAGATGCGCTTGACTGGTCACAGTCGCGCTTAACACCAAGCGGAGAAAGTAAGTTTCGCAAACGGTGTTTAATAAATCCATTCAAGACCAAGAAGTAAGAGTGATCGAGCTTCGAGGGCATAGGTATGCGCTTGAATGTAGTTGAAGAAAGTTGATCACGAGGTTCCATTGAAGCTTAGGGTGTGCCAGAGCACAGGAGAACAAATCTAGACGCTTCGAAGGCTGGTAAAGCGGGAGAGTGCAAGTTGCGTGCACAGGAAGGTGCGAGAAGAACTTCACACTCTTTGGGACGCGACTCCAGGGATCGCCAGCGTGGCAAGAGTTTGTTAGAGCTTAAAGCACACGGATGGCTTATGTGGCGTGGATCAACACATGGAGAACAAAACCAAATCACTCCAAGCCGTTGATTAATTCTGGTGAAGTGATCAAGGCACACGGATTGATGAGGTGGCATTTTATATAGTCTCAGTTTGTTACACGGTTAAGCTATAGGGTTAGCTTAGGACTTGTGTATAAATAGAGTACTATTTCATTCATTTCAAGGGTTGCAAACGTTGAGAATATAGGAAGCTAGAGAGAGCTTAAGAGATATTTCGTTTGTAATCAGAGAGTGTTGAGAGTGCCTTTGTTCTTCAAAGAGCTGAACTGAGAGTATTGTAGAGAGAGTGCTTACGAGTGAGCTTCTTGTGTTGAAGAGAGAGATTGTAATCACTTCTTAATCAATACAAGTGTAGTGGTGAGTTTTATCCCGAGTCAGCTAGTGACTTAGGGTTCTCACCTTTTGAAATTCTTGTGTGTGCAAATATAGGTGGGCTTTAACATCTTAAAGCGCGCTTTATTGTCTGTCTAACCTATTCCGCACTTAAGGACTTTAGTAAATTCATTACTAACAGTTCAACAAAGGTTAAGCGCAAGCCAAGCATTCAAAGCGCAATTGAATCCTTGTTAAGCGCAACTAAGGCTTAATGAACCTTAGTGACAGAGAACAATAGCTGATCAAAATACGTGTTTTCTACTTTGGTAACGTGTTATTTCCTTCAATTGGTATCAGAGCTACAGGTTAGCTATTTGCACTAATCCTTTTATTGGTTCAAAAAGGATTCTCAAGTCTAGAACGATGGCCAGCTTCAACCTCGGTATTTCTCTCGCCAAGCCCCATGTCCTTGTCGAAGGCGAACTTGAATGGTGGCTCACTATGACGAGGAATTACATCCAGCAGACCGACTACCAGTGCTGGAAGATTATCGAAAAAGGTGATGAGAAAATCTCCGAAGCGGATGACTCGAAATGGGAAGCAAAAGAGTACCAGCTTATGGAGAAGAATGCTAAAGCGCGACAGCTCATTCTTAATGCCCTTTCACGAAAAGATATAGACAAGGTAATGTCCCTTCCCACTGCTCAAGATATGTGGAAGGCTATCATAAACATGCACTCTGGCAGTGATGATATGAAGGACAACCGTATCTTTGAGCTTAATCGCGAGTTTTGTTCCATTCGAATGGGGGAAACTGAGCTCGTCTCTGATTATCATTCCCGGTGCCAAATCTTGTATGACAAGATGCTTTCTGCTGGAATGGAGAAGAAAGCTTGGGAGTATTCTATGGCGTTCATTCATGGAGTGAACTCAAAGTATACAACCCTCAAGCAAATCCTTCTTCAGTCCAAGGAAACTAGGAATTTGCCTATCTCTGTGCTTGCAGGTAAATTTAAAGTGCAGGAAATCAAGAACAACGAGGAAAAGCAATCAGAACGAGAGAACAGAGGGATGGCGCTCAAGTTGTCTCGTGTTCTTCAAAAACTTGAAAATGATGAAGAAGGAGAAGAAGACGATGATAGGGACGTTGCTATGATGACCAAAGTTGTGAAAAAGTTTTTCAACAAACAAAAGCGCGACTATACATATAAGCAGCGCGACCTCAGGGACTTCACCTGTTTCAACTGCAATGAGAAAGGTCACCTCGCCAAAGCGTGCCCTCATCCTAAGGTGAATCCAGGTTCCAGCTCAAAACAGCCCCCCAAGCAAGCCTTCGTCACACTTTGGGGAGAATCTGATGATGATTCGGACGATGGAGCGCAACCTGATATGTGCTTAATGGCTGGCGCTGCATCTGACTCAGACTCTGGATCTGAGATTGAGGTAAATGACCTGAACCTTGATATTCTTCCCAAGCGCAATCTTGTCCACCTTCTAAAAGAGCTTATGGTTCAACATAAGTCTCTAGTAACTGATGCTAGAGCACGACATGTTGAACTAGATAATGCTAAGGAAGAACTGGTTGAGCTTTCTAAACATTTACATGACAAAAACACACTCCCTTCTAAATCTTGTGAACTTTGTCATGGTAAAGGGTTAGAAGGTAACTCTTTCTCAACCAAAGATGTTAAGCTTGATCAGATCATATCAAAGCTTGATGTTCTTACTAAGTTAGTGGAAACAAAGCCTGTTTCTCAAACCGGCTTTGTTAAAGCTAGACCTGGATTGGGTTATGACCCCCAGGAATCTTCCTCCTCCGCCATTCCTCCTCAAGCAAGTGAAATATCTTCTAAGATCAAATCACTTGAACAAGACCTTACTGCTTACAAGAGTGAAAACTCTCATTTAAAGAGCAGGATTAAGGTACTTGAGGAACAACCTTCAGAAACCAAAGAGTGGTTTCGTGGGGGAAAAGCGCATCATCTGTATAAGAAACAAGCGCTTACCCCAACTCAGTATGGTTACGTAAGAGGTAACCATTACTGTACCTTTTGTGGTCAAAATGGACATGACAAGCGTGAGTGCAGAGACTTGAAGGTTCTTAAGAGTAAGCCTTATAAGCCAATGGCTAAAACTAAAGGCAAGCGCACACGTATTCAACAGTCCTCAGTTGAGCACGGTTGCGCTTCAGGACACAGAGGTGCGCTTCGTCCAGCGCGACCTTACATTGTGTTGGATCTGAACGATCCTAGCTATTATGAGCCAGTCCAAAAGACTAACTCAGAAATAGCTATGTCTAATGTTCCCACGAAGCGCAAGCTTCGATGGGAGATCAAAGCTTGATATCTATTATTGCAGGTTGGGATGAAATGTAGGTGGTATATCGACAGCGGTTGCTCGTGCCATATGACGGGTGATCCACAGTTACTACGTTCATTCCAAGCTAAGGAAGGAGGCAACGTCTCCTTCGGTGACAAAAAGCAAGGTAAGATCATTGCTAAAGGACGAGCGCATCTCAACAACGCTATTCAGATAGGAGATGTAAACTTAGTAGAGAACCTCAGGTTCAATCTACTGAGTGTAGCACAACTATGCGACCAAGGAGGTAATAAGGTATGGTTTAGCACAACTGAGTGTGCAGTGGTCAACCCTGAACAAGAGGTGCTTCTCAAGGGCAAGCGCATAGATAACACCTACCTCTTCGACCACTCCTTCTCTCCTAAGCGCAACCTTTGTCTAGCTACACTCGCTGAGACAACAAATCTTTGGCACAAGAGAATGGGACACGCAAGTCTACATTTACTCAACAAGCTTCAGTCCAAAGATCTTGTTCGTGGTCTTCCTCGCATCAAGGTAGAGTCTATGACTTCATGCTCAGACTGCTCAAAGGCTAAAGCGACTCGTAGCTCCTTTCCCTCTATCAAGGTAGTGCAGACTAAAGCTCCCCTTGAGCTTATCCACATGGACTTATGTGGACCACTACGAACGCAGAGTAAGGGAGGCAATCGCTATATTTTTGTAATAGTTGATGACTATTCTCGCTATACCTGGACTCTTTTCTTGAGGCACAAGAGCGAAACCTTTGCAAAGTTTCAAGCTCTTGCGCTTTTACTGGAAAAGAAGCTAGGGCTCCCCATTTGTTCAATTCGTTCTGACAATGGAACTGAATTCAAAAATGGTGAGTTCCTATCATTTTGTGAGGATAGGGGTATTGATCATAATTTCTCCACCCCTAGAACCCCTGAGCAAAATGGTGTGGTTGAGCGCAAGAATAGGACACTTCAAGAGATGGCACGCACAATGCTACTCTCTAGTGGTGTCGCTTCATACTATTGGGCTCAAGCTGTGAGCACTGCATGTTATATAACTAACCGTGCCTTCTTAAGGCCTATTCTTGAGAAAACTCCCTATGAACTGCTTAAAGGGCGTACACCAAATATCTCTCACCTAAGGGTGTTTGGTTGCAAGTGTTACGTCCATAACAATGGGAGAGATCTTTTGGGTAAATTTGATGCTAGGAATGACGAGGCTATCTTCCTTGGATATGCACCTACAAGTCAAGGATATAGAGTACTCAATCTGAGAACTCAGATAGAAGAAGATAGCATCCACGTGAAATTCAATGAAGGAGAGCTTGAAAGTGTTCCAGAATTCAACGATGATCCATTCTCCAGTCATGATCCACTTCCAGCTTCTCTTTCCAGTCCTCAAGCGCTACCTTCTATCCCTTCTTCAGGAATGGAAAGTGACGACGATGATAGTGGAAGATGCGCTTCTCTGCCTTTGGTCACAGAAGCTTGCATTCCCAGAGAAGAAGCAACTCAAGAGGACAACACTCAGAATGAAGATCATGAAAGTGGACCATCCATTAATGATCTTGCTCCCTCTTCACCTCTTTCTCCAGGTCAGGTAACTCCCTCTGTTACTTCTTCTACCCCTTCTAGCTCTCAAGCGGGATCTAGTATTGGTGAAGCGCAACCTGGAAGTTCTCAAGCGAGACCCAGTGGCCCTTTTGATGGTAGTGAAAGCTTGTCCAAAACTACAACGATGAAGCTACCAGACAACACAGAGGTCACCGTGCGCGATTATCAACAGATGGACTCACATCCAGTTTCTGCGATCATATCTCAGTATGAAAAAGGTACCCAGACTCGCTCTAACATTCATAATATGCTTGCTTGTAGTGCTTTTGTTTCTTTACAGGAACCCAAGTCCATACAAGTTGCGCTTCAAGATCCAGATTGGATAATAGCCATGCAAGAAGAGTTGGAGGAGTTCAAGCGTAACCAAGTTTGGCGTCTAGTACCCCGGCCAGGTGATAGAAGCATAATTGGCACGCGCTGGGTATACAGAAACAAGCTGGATGATAGTGGAGTGGTGGTACGAAACAAAGCGCGTCTTGTTGCACAGGGTTACAATCAACAAGAGGGCATTGACTACGATGAAACGTACGCACCAGTAGCTCGTCTAGAGGCAATTCGACTGTTGATAGCCTACGCAGCGCACAAAGGATTCAAGCTATTTCAAATGGATGTGAAGACAGCCTTTCTCAATGGTAAGCTTAATGAGGAGGTCTATATCAAGCAACCACCAGGATTTGAAGATCCAGCTTATCCAGACCACGTGTACTTTCTTGACAAAGCGCTATATGGACTAAAACAAGCCCCTCGCGCTTGGTATGATTGTCTATCTAAGTACTTGTTGGCAAATGACTACAAGAGAGGTTTGGTGGACAAAACCCTCTTCATAAGGGAAGTGAAAGGTGATATTCTCATTGTTCAAATTTATGTTGATGATATTATATTTGGTTCTACTAACTTGCAGCTAGTAGAAGACTTTAAGAACACCATGAGCCTCAAATTCAGCATGAGCATGATTGGTGAGCTCAAGTACTTTCTAGGGCTTCAAGTCAACCAAATGGATGAAGGCATTGAGATTCACCAGCAGAAATACATCAAAGAGTTGCTTAAGAAGTATCAAATGGAAAATTCTAAACCTTGCCCTACTCCTCTCTCCACTACTACAAAACTGGACACAGATCTTATGGCTGAGAAGGTAGATGAAACCTTGTATCGAGGTATGATAGGTTCTCTAATGTATTTGACTGCTTCACGTCCCGATATTGTTTTTGCTGTTAGTGTATGCGCTCGATCCCAGTCAGACCCTCGCGCTTCTCACCTTGCTCATGTAAAGCGCATCTTCAGGTATTTAAAAGGGTCTGACGATCTTTGCCTTTGGTACTCCAAAGGGGGCGGTCTTTCTCTTGTTGGCTATACCGATGCAGATTATGCAGGTTATTTGGCTGATAGAAAGAGCACTAGTGGCATGGCACAGTTCCTTGGCCCCTGCTTAGTCTCCTGGGGATCCAAGAAACAAAACTGCATAGCGCTTTCAACGACTGAGGCTGAATACATAGCGGCAGCGCAATGTTGCGCTCAAGTGTTGTGGATAAAGCAACAGCTCGTTGACTATGGTATTACTCTTGATACTATATCTATATTTTGTGATAATACTAGCGCTATATGTGTTTCGAAGAATCCTGTCCATCATACAAGAACGAAGCACATCGACGTAAGACATCACTTTCTGAGAGACCATGTGGAGCGCAAGAATATTGAGCTTATTCACGTATCTTCAGAAGGGCAATTGGCAGATATCTTCACTAAGGCGCTTAATCGTCAGGTATTCTTAAACCTCAGGGTTCAGCTTGGTCTCATTCAGCTTCATTAGCTTCGAGGCAATGGCCCTGTAAGTATTCCTCTATTTGACTAGAACTAGCGAGCTTAGTATCAAGGTACGAACTATGGTCGCTTGCGCTTGATAGCTTTGCGTCTGCATGCTTTTGATTGATTCTTGAAATAAATAAGTATTGAACTTGTCTGACTTGTTTGGCTCGATTTGATATAATCATAATCCATGCATGCTCTTATTTGCCAAAACTTGACAATGGTGATCGTCTTCTACCCATATTATATGCCTCAGAAATGATCCATTGCATCGGCGTCCCTAGCCTGACTAGATGTAACGCTTCTCTCGTCCTTATTGAGCTCTACATAAGAGAAGTATTCATTTAGTGACATAAAGCCTCAATTACCATACTACATGTATATGCACATACGTCCACATCAACTTGAGTGATTGAATGCTCTAATGTCCCCTATATGAAATGTGCATCTTCCATTCATTAATTGCTTTACATTTTGGTTTGAAAAATTGAACTGGACATCACACTCTCATGACTACTCATCTCAATCAGTGTTGTGCTTCTTCAGTTCTTGCTATCAGTGATGTTTAGGCATGCGCTTCAGTGTTCAGTGTATTTGGGACAGTCAGTACATTGCGCTTTGTAGCGCATCAGGGTGGTTTCCTTCGTGGTTGGGTTTGCTTAACAATTAAGCAAGGCTTTTCTCGTAATTAAAGCGCGCCGCTCGTGTGTGATGTAACGGCTATTTACAGTGCAACGGTCGGAAATCTAGCCGTTAGAGATCTGCGCCGCGATTTTATTGGACCGTTGGTGGTAACGGCTCTATTTTGTGATTGGTTTGTTGAAGCGGTTCCGAGTTGATGTAAAGAGCTATATATACGAGGTATTTTCCCTACAATTCTACCTTCCCATCTTTACTCCTTTACACTTACTCTCCTCTTCTACTCTCCCTTCTCCAATTTTCTTTCCACTTGCTACCATGGACAAAATCCTGAGCGCCCTCTCTGAACTTGACCCTGAAACTCGTGCTAAGTTTCAATCAATAGTCCAAGCTACATCCTCCACACCGCCTCCATCCAAGCAGGTTTCTCATGAGGTAACATCTCCCACTAAACCGGCCTCCCCTACACCACCACTTCCTACAACCACTCCCGCTCCTAAATCTCCAAAAGGTCCATCTTCTCATATTGACCTTACTACTGAACCCTCTCCCTCCTCAAAAAATCTTTCCAAAACACCTTCTGAGCCTAAATTCGCCCATACGCCTCCAGTTGACTTGGACTTGTTGGCCCAAGATCTTGAGCTCGCTGGCTACGACCCAGTACAAGAGCTTGGACGAATCCAGGCAGAGACGTCCCACACTACCCCAGCGAAAGGTAAAGGGCTTCTCTCCATTGATACCCCTTCTCGCCCAGGTTCAAAGACAAGACCTCCAGGGCATGCGCTTCTCTCTCCCCAGGATGAACAGTTCCAGTTCTTAGCTTCAATCCCCTCTGACTCGGACGCAGATGAAGACCTTCAGCCTCTGCAGTTTCAATCCCAGAAGCCTGATAGGCTGAGTGATGCGCTTCGACGTAAAGGTAAAAAGCGCAAGGCTGTTGCTCCTCCTCCTCCAGTTTCTGAGCACGAGTCTTCTGATGGCTCGGAACATGAATCTCCACCACCTACAACTAAGCAAGTTGGGACTTCTACTCGCTCGAAGCGCACTAAGGTAACCAATTTATCTGATTTCCCCTCTGTCCCTCAAGGTGTCCAGAAGCGCTCTCTGCTGTATCCAGAGATTGTTACTCCGGATCTACTCACTGGCCTCCAAGACTCGTCCCATGTTGCCCGCTTTGCTACGTGGCTAAGCTTTCAGGGCTGGGATACGCTGGAAACCGAGCCAGCGCGCTGCAACAACGCCATGGTCTACCAGTTTTATGCAGCTTTGGAGTATCCACCACCGAACCCGGAGTACAGCTCAGTAACCTTCACCTGGAGAGGAAATTCAAAGGAGTGTTTTAGAGTAAAGGATCTGGCAAAGGCTATCGGGCTAACAGAGCAATCAAGCGGCTTTGGCAGACTGTATAAGAAGAATTGGCCGGCTGGAGCGTCTGCGCTGAAGAAGATAGTATTTGGCCCGAATGTGCCTAAAGGTACGCTCTTCGTTGATCTTCTTCGACCCTCCAAGCGCCTCCTTCACCACTTCATCATCACCAACATCACGCCGAGAGACTATGATCGTGATAGGGTGACTATAGCTGACTGCTGCATTATGGCTGCCGTAATATCAAACCAGGTAGTCAACACTGCTCAGCTCATGATGAGCCATTTGGTGTTGTGTCGCGCTGCCACTTCAGGACCTCTGCCATTTCCTCACTTGATTTGCAAGATGCTTCGAGCAGATGGACTGTATGAACCTTCTCTCCCTGACTATGCCTGCTCTACTTTTCTCACCACAGACGCTATCGTTGCCTTACTTCTGCCCAAGAATGAGGAGAAACCCCAATCCAGCTCGCGCTCTGAGTTGAGCCCTCGCGCTCGGGTCTCCTCCAGTTCCGCTGATTTATCTGCTATAGTTGCTTCTATGGAAGCGCATCAGGAACGGGTAGAAAAGCGTCTCGGCGAGATGGTAGAGATCATGTCTTCAATGCTCAAGCTTGTCCAGGAGAAGTTCAATGAAGAACGGGGTGGTCGCCCATGAGTAGTTGTGTTGGTTGCGCTTTTAAGCGCATTTGCTGATTCTCTTTTTTTCTCTCTGCTATGTTTTTTTGATTTTTGAATTAGCTCGCTAGGACTCCAACTTCTTTTGTGCAGTTTGTACTTGAAATGACAATATAGTATGCTTCTGATTTTTATATCTCTGAGAGCCTTACTAACTTGACTTGTCTTTACTTGAGTTGCTCACTTTTCTTTCTTAAGATTTGTTGACGTCTTAGCTAGCAAGCGCACTCTACTATCTTTCTTATCGTATGACTTTGCTTTGAATTTTTCGATGATGTCAAAAGGGGGAAAAACACAGGTAAATTTCTCTTTGATTAAGGGGGAAGTATGAGATCGTGCTTGAATTCAGGGGGAATTGAAAACTGGTATGGTTAAGTACCTTGGTAAGTTACTTTGATCCAATTCCGAATCTGAATACTTGATTAAATTGATATTATTGATTTCATTTTGGTCACTTAAGAAAGTATTCATGAGCTTACCTGTTTACAGTTTGTCATCATCAAAAAGGGGGAAATTGTTAGTTGAGCTTTGGTAGGAATATTAAAGCTCAATGTATTTCTCTGTGTTTTGATGATAACAAACTAATATGTTTAATCTCTTAGTGTTTTTTAAGCCTTCCAGGTCATTGCCATATTTGTAAGGATGCGCTTAAGTCACTTAGAGATGCGCTTGACTGGTCATAGTCGCGCTTAACACCAAGCGGAGAAAGTAAGTTTCGCAAACGGTGTTTAATAAATCCATTCAAGACCAAGAAGTAAGAGTGATCGAGCTTCGAGGGCATAGGTATGCGCTTGAATGTAGTTGAAGAAAGTTGATCACGAGGTTCCATTGAAGCTTAGGGTGTGCCAGAGCACAGGAGAACAAATCTAGACGCTTCGAAGGCTGGTAAAGCGGGAGAGTGCAAGTTGCGTGCACAGGAAGGTGCGAGAAGAACTTCACACTCTTTGGGACGCGACTCCAGGGATCGCCAGCGTGGCAAGAGTTTGTTAGAGCTTAAAGCACACGGATGGCTTATGTGGCGTGGATCAACACATGGAGAACAAAACCAAATCACTCCAAGCCGTTGATTAATTCTGGTGAAGTGATCAAGGCACACGGATTGATGAGGTGGCATTTTATATAGTCTCAGTTTGTTACACGGTTAAGCTATAGGGTTAGCTTAGGACTTGTGTATAAATAGAGTACTATTTCATTCATTTCAAGGGTTGCAAACGTTGAGAATATAGGAAGCTAGAGAGAGCTTAAGAGATATTTCGTTTGTAATCAGAGAGTGTTGAGAGTGCCTTTGTTCTTCAAAGAGCTGAACTGAGAGTATTGTAGAGAGAGTGCTTACGAGTGAGCTTCTTGTGTTGAAGCGAGAGATTGTAATCACTTCTTAATCAATACAAGTGTAGTGGTGAGTTTTATCCCGAGTCAGCTAGTGACTTAGGGTTCTCACCTTTTGAAATTCTTGTGTGTGCAAATATAGGTGGGCTTTAACATCTTAAAGCGCGCTTTATTGTCTGTCTAACCTATTCCGCACTTAAGGACTTTAGTAAATTCATTACTAACAGTTCAACAAAGGTTAAGCGCAAGCCAAGCATTCAAAGCGCAATTGAATCCTTGTTAAGCGCAACTAAGGCTTAATGAACCTTAGTGACAGAGAACAATAGCTGATCAAAACACGTGTTTTCTACTTTGGTAACGTGTTATTTCCTTCAAAGAGCCATATCGATTAATTGAGGATAGAAATGAGTAATGCCTATGGCCGTCTGAATGAATTGAATGCTGGAAATAAGGGTGTTAATTGGAAGTGCGATCGTTTGTGGAAGGAAGGAGCAGGGGCTGAAGGATAATTTCTTGAGTGGACTTTCACAACATTCATTTTACCAAACCTATTGAACGTAGTATGGGGAGAAGAACGCATGTTTGAATGTGGAATCGACCAAGTAATGCAGCAATGGAGAAGAACGCAGTAATGATGGAGAAGAACGCAGTAATGAAGGCATTGAATTGGGCTAAGCTGGAATCGACCGAGTAATGCAGCAATTGAGAGGAACGCGGTCATGATGGAGAAGACAACAGTAATGAAGGCATTGAATTAGGCTACGGTGGAATCGACCGAGTAACACAACATTTGAGA
>NW_027366183.1:0-78980 GCF_046119375.1 Phyllobates terribilis
GCCAGCTCCTTTCATTCAGTCAGTAGCTTCAAACATTTCTGGTATATGAAAAACATGTTTTTCAATGGCAAAAATCAATGAATATTGTAAATGCACAAACAGTAATATCTCCACATTGCACGGTGCAATTCTGAAATTTTTAGCTTTTTCCTGTTAATCCTAGCATGATAAAGAAGATTCAAAGAGAGTGAGATGCCAGCTCCTTTCATTCAGTCAGTAGCTTCAAACATTTCTGGTATATGAAAAACATGTTTTTCAATGGCAAAAATCAATGAATATTGTAAATGCACAAACAGTAATATCTCCACATTGCACGGTGCAATTCTGAAATTTTTAGCTTTTTCCTGTTAATCCTAGCATGATAAAGAAGATTCAAAGAGAGTGAGATGCCAGCTCCTTTCATTCAGTCAGTAGCTTCAAACATTTCTGGTATATGAAAAACATGTTTTTCAATGGCAAAAATCAATGAATATTGTAAATGCACAAACAGTAATATCTCCACATTGCAAGGTGCAATTCTGAAATTTTTTAGCTTTTTCCTGCTAATCCTAGCATGATAAAGAAGATTCAAAGAGAGTGAGATGCCAGCTCCTTTCATTCAGTCAGTAGCTTCAAACATTTCTGGTATATGAAAAACATGTTTTTCAATGGCAAAAATCAATGAATATTGTAAATGCACAACAGTAATATCTCCACATTGCACGGTGCAATTCTGAAATTTTTAGCTTTTTCCTGTTAATCCTAGCATGATAAAGAAGATTCAAAGAGAGTGAGATGCCAGCTCCTTTCATTCAGTCAGTAGCTTCAAACATTTCTGGTATATGAAAAACATGTTTTTCAATGGCAAAAATCAATGAATATTGTAAATGCACAAACAGTAATATCTCCACATTGCACGGTGCAATTCTGAAATTTTAGCTTTTTCCTGTTAATCCTAGCATGATAAAGAAGATTCAAAGAGAGTGAGATGCCAGCTCCTTTCATTCAGTCAGTAGCTTCAAACATTTCTGGTATATGAAAAACATGTTTTTCAATGGCAAAAATCAATGAATATTGTAAATGCACAAACAGTAATATCTCCACATTGCACGGTGCAATTCTGAAATTTTTAGCTTTTTCCTGTTAATCCTAGCATGATAAAGAAGATTCAAAGAGAGTGAGATGCCAGCTCCTTTCATTCAGTCAGTAGCTTCAAACATTTCTGGTATATGAAAAACATGTTTTTCAATGGCAAAAATCAATGAATATTGTAAATGCACAAACAGTAATATCTCCACATTGCACGGTGCAATTCTGAAATTTTTAGCTTTTTCCTGTTAATCCTAGCATGATAAAGAAGATTCAAAGAGAGTGAGATGCCAGCTCCTTTCATTCAGTCAGTAGCTTCAAACATTTCTGGTATATGAAAAACATGTTTTTCAATGGCAAAAATCAATGAATATTGTAAATGCACAAACAGTAATATCTCCACATTGCAAGGTGCAATTCTGAAATTTTTTGCTTTTTCCTGTTAATCCTAGCATGATAAAGAAGATTCAAAGAGAGTGAGATGCCAGCTCCTTTCATTCAGTCAGTAGCTTCAAACATTTCTGGTATATGAAAAACATGTTTTTCAATGGCAAAAATCAATGAATATTGTAAATGCACAAACAGTAATATCTCCACATTGCACGGTGCAATTCTGAAATTTTTAGCTTTTTCCTGTTAATCCTAGCATGATAAAGAAGATTCAGAGTGAGATGCCAGCTCCTTTCATTCAGTCAGTAGCTTCAAACATTTCTGGTATATGAAAAACATGTTTTTCAATGGCAAAAATCAATGAATATTGTAAATGCACAAACAGTAATATCTCCACATTGCACGGTGCAATTCTGAAATTTTTAGCTTTTTCCTGTTAATCCTAGCATGATAAAGAAGATTCAAAGAGAGTGAGATGCCAGCTCCTTTCATTCAGTCAGTAGCTTCAAACATTTCTGGTATATGAAAAACATGTTTTTCAATGGCAAAAATCAATGAATATTGTAAATGCACAAACAGTAATATCTCCACATTGCACGGTGCAATTCTGAAATTTTTAGCTTTTTCCTGTTAATCCTAGCATGATAAAGAAGATTCAAAGAGAGTGAGATGCCAGCTCCTTTCATTCAGTCAGTAGCTTCAAACATTTCTGGTATATGAAAAACATGTTTTTCAATGGCAAAAATCAATGAATATTGTAAATGCACAAACAGTAATATCTCCACATTGCACGGTGCAATTCTGAAATTTTTAGCTTTTTCCTGTTAATCCTAGCATGATAAAGAAGATTCAAAGAGAGTGAGATGCCAGCTCCTTTCATTCAGTCAGTAGCTTCAAACATTTCTGGTATATGAAAAACATGTTTTTCAATGGCAAAAATCAATGAATATTGTAAATGCACAAACAGTAATATCTCCACATTGCACGGTGCAATTCTGAAATTTTTTGCTTTTTCCTGTTAATCCTAGCATGATAAAGAAGATTCAAAGAGAGTGAGATGCCAGCTCCTTTCATTCAGTCAGTAGCTTCAAACATTTCTGGTATATGAAAAACATGTTTTTCAATGGCAAAAATCAATGAATATTGTAAATGCACAAACAGTAATATCTCCACATTGCACGGTGCAATTCTGAAATTTTTAGCTTTTTCCTGTTAATCCTAGCATGATAAAGAAGATTCAAAGAGAGTGAGATGCCAGCTCCTTTCATTCAGTCAGTAGCTTCAAACATTTCTGGTATATGAAAAACATGTTTTTCAATGGCAAAAATCAATGAATATTGTAAATGCACAAACAGTAATATCTCCACATTGCAAGGTGCAATTCTGAAATTTTTTGCTTTTTCCTGTTAATCCTAGCATGATAAAGAAGATTCAAAGAGAGTGAGATGCCAGCTCCTTTCATTCAGTCAGTAGCTTCAAACATTTCTGGTATATGAAAAACATGTTTTTCAATGGCAAAAATCAATGAATATTGTAAATGCACAAACAGTAATATCTCCACATTGCACGGTGCAATTCTGAAATTTTTTAGCTTTTTCCTGTTAATCCTAGCATGATAAAGAAGATTCAAAGAGAGTGAGATGCCAGCTCCTTTCATTCAGTCAGTAGCTTCAAACATTTCTGGTATATGAAAAACATGTTTTTCAATGGCAAAAATCAATGAATATTGTAAATGCACAAACAGTAATATCTCCACATTGCACGGTGCAATTCTGAAATTTTTAGCTTTTTCCTGTTAATCCTAGCATGATAAAGAAGATTCAAAGAGAGTGAGATGCCAGCTCCTTTCATTCAGTCAGTAGCTTCAAACATTTCTGGTATATGAAAAACATGTTTTTCAATGGCAAAAATCAATGAATATTGTAAATGCACAAACAGTAATATCTCCACATTGCACGGTGCAATTCTGAAATTTTTAGCTTTTTCCTGTTAATCCTAGCATGATAAAGAAGATTCAAAGAGAGTGAGATGCCAGCTCCTTTCATTCAGTCAGTAGCTTCAAACATTTCTGGTATATGAAAAACATGTTTTTCAATGGCAAAAATCAATGAATATTGTAAATGCACAAACAGTAATATCTCCACATTGCAAGGTGCAATTCTGAAATTTTTTGCTTTTTCCTGCTAATCCTAGCATGATAAAGAAGATTCAAAGAGAGTGAGATGCCAGCTCCTTTCATTCAGTCAGTAGCTTCAAACATTTCTGGTATATGAAAAACATGTTTTTCAATGGCAAAAATCAATGAATATTGTAAATGCACAAACAGTAATATCTCCACATTGCAAGGTGCAATTCTGAAATTTTTTGCTTTTTCCTGTTAATCCTAGCATGATAAAGAAGATTCAAAGAGAGTGAG
Organism: Phyllobates terribilis; assembly: GCF_046119375.1. Classification (NCBI taxonomy): domain Eukaryota; kingdom Metazoa; phylum Chordata; class Amphibia; order Anura; family Dendrobatidae; genus Phyllobates; species Phyllobates terribilis. The sequence continues at coordinate 3,875 of NW_027366183.1, forward strand.
ATGCCAGCTCCTTTCATTCAGTCAGTAGCTTCAAACATTTCTGGTATATGAAAAACATGTTTTTCAATGGCAAAAATCAATGAATATTGTAAATGCACAAACAGTAATATCTCCACATTGCACGGTGCAATTCTGAAATTTTTAGCTTTTTCCTGTTAATCCTAGCATGATAAAGAAGATTCAAAGAGAGTGAGATGCCAGCTCCTTTCATTCAGTCAGTAGCTTCAAACATTTCTGGTATATGAAAAACATGTTTTTCAATGGCAAAAATCAATGAATATTGTAAATGCACAAACAGTAATATCTCCACATTGCACGGTGCAATTCTGAAATTTTTAGCTTTTTCCTGTTAATCCTAGCATGATAAAGAAGATTCAAAGAGAGTGAGATGCCAGCTCCTTTCATTCAGTCAGTAGCTTCAAACATTTCTGGTATATGAAAAACATGTTTTTCAATGGCAAAAATCAATGAATATTGTAAATGCACAAACAGTAATATCTCCACATTGCACGGTGCAATTCTGAAATTTTTAGCTTTTTCCTGTTAATCCTAGCATGATAAAGAAGATTCAAAGAGAGTGAGATGCCAGCTCCTTTCATTCAGTCAGTAGCTTCAAACATTTCTGGTATATGAAAAACATGTTTTTCAATGGCAAAAATCAATGAATATTGTAAATGCACAAACAGTAATATCTCCACATTGCAAGGTGCAATTCTGAAATTTTTTGCTTTTTCCTGCTAATCCTAGCATGATAAAGAAGATTCAAAGAGAGTGAGATGCCAGCTCCTTTCATTCAGTCAGTAGCTTCAAACATTTCTGGTATATGAAAAACATGTTTTTCAATGGCAAAAATCAATGAATATTGTAAATGCACAAACAGTAATATCTCCACATTGCACGGTGCAATTCTGAAATTTTTAGCTTTTTCCTGTTAATCCTAGCATGATAAAGAAGATTCAAAGAGAGTGAGATGCCAGCTCCTTTCATTCAGTCAGTAGCTTCAAACATTTCTGGTATATGAAAAACATGTTTTTCAATGGCAAAAATCAATGAATATTGTAAATGCACAAACAGTAATATCTCCACATTGCAAGGTGCAATTCTGAAATTTTTTGCTTTTTCCTGTTAATCCTAGCATGATAAAGAAGATTCAAAGAGAGTGAGATGCCAGCTCCTTTCATTCAGTCAGTAGCTTCAAACATTTCTGGTATATGAAAAACATGTTTTTCAATGGCAAAAATCAATGAATATTGTAAATGCACAAACAGTAATATCTCCACATTGCACGGTGCAATTCTGAAATTTTTAGCTTTTTCCTGTTAATCCTAGCATGATAAAGAAGATTCAAAGAGAGTGAGATGCCAGCTCCTTTCATTCAGTCAGTAGCTTCAAACATTTCTGGTATATGAAAAACATGTTTTTCAATGGCAAAAATCAATGAATATTGTAAATGCACAAACAGTAATATCTCCACATTGCAAGGTGCAATTCTGAAATTTTTTGCTTTTTCCTGCTAATCCTAGCATGATAAAGAAGATTCAAAGAGAGTGAGATGCCAGCTCCTTTCATTCAGTCAGTAGCTTCAAACATTTCTGGTATATGAAAAACATGTTTTTCAATGGCAAAAATCAATGAATATTGTAAATGCACAAACAGTAATATCTCCACATTGCACGGTGCAATTCTGAAATTTTTAGCTTTTTCCTGTTAATCCTAGCATGATAAAGAAGATTCAAAGAGAGTGAGATGCCAGCTCCTTTCATTCAGTCAGTAGCTTCAAACATTTCTGGTATATGAAAAACATGTTTTTCAATGGCAAAAATCAATGAATATTGTAAATGCACAAACAGTAATATCTCCACATTGCACGGTGCAATTCTGAAATTTTTAGCTTTTTTCCTGTTAATCCTAGCATGATAAAGAAGATTCAAAGAGAGTGAGATGCCAGCTCCTTTCATTCAGTCAGTAGCTTCAAACATTTCTGGTATATGAAAAACATGTTTTTCAATGGCAAAAATCAATGAATATTGTAAATGCACAAACAGTAATATCTCCACATTGCACGGTGCAATTCTGAAATTTTTAGCTTTTTCCTGTTAATCCTAGCATGATAAAGAAGATTCAAAGAGAGTGAGATGCCAGCTCCTTTCATTCAGTCAGTAGCTTCAAACATTTCTGGTATATGAAAAACATGTTTTTCAATGGCAAAAATCAATGAATATTGTAAATGCACAAACAGTAATATCTCCACATTGCAAGGTGCAATTCTGAAATTTTTTCCTTTTCCTGCTAATCCTAGCATGATAAAGAAGATTCAAAGAGTGAGATGCCAGCTCCTTTCATTCAGTCAGTAGCTTCAAACATTTCTGGTATATGAAAAACGTTTTTCAATGTCAAAAATCAATGAATATTGTAAATGCACAAACAGTAATATCTCCACATTGCACGCTGCAATTCTGAAATTTTTAGCTTTTTCCTGTTAATCCTAGCATGATAAAGAAGATTCAAAGAGAGTGAGATGCCAGCTCCTTTCATTCAGTCAGTAGCTTCAAACATTTCTGGTATATGAAAAACATGTTTTTCAATGGCAAAAATCAATGAATATTGTAAATGCAAACAGTAATATCTCCACATTGCAAGGTGCAATTCTGAAATTTTTTGCTTTTTCCTGCTAATCCTAGCATGATAAAGAAGATTCAAAGAGAGTGAGATGCCAGCTCCTTTCATTCAGTCAGTAGCTTCAAACATTTCTGGTATATGAAAAACATGTTTTTCAATGGCAAAAATCAATGAATATTGTAAATGCACAAACAGTAATATCTCCACATTGCAAGGTGCAATTCTGAAATTTTTTGCTTTTTCCTGCTAATCCTAGCATGATAAAGAAGATTCAAAGAGAGTGAGATGCCAGCTCCTTTCATTCAGTCAGTAGCTTCAAACATTTCTGGTATATGAAAAACGTTTTTCAATGTCAAAAATCAATGAATATTGTAAATGCACAAACAGTAATATCTCCACATTGCACGGTGCAATTCTGCAATTTTTAGCTTTTTCCTGTTAATCCTAGCATGATAAAGAAGATTCAAAGAGAGTGAGATGCCAGCTCCTTTCATTCAGTCAGTAGCTTCAAACATTTCTGGTATATGAAAAACATGTTTTTCAATGGCAAAAATCAATGAATATTGTAAATGCACAAACAGTAATATCTCCACATTGCAAGGTGCAATTCTGAAATTTTTTGCTTTTTCCTGTTAATCCTAGCATGATAAAGAAGATTCAAAGAGAGTGAGATGCCAGCTCCTTTCATTCAGTCAGTAGCTTCAAACATTTCTGGTATATGAAAAACATGTTTTTCAATGGCAAAAATCAATGAATATTGTAAATGCACAAACAGTAATATCTCCACATTGCACGGTGCAATTCTGAAATTTTTAGCTTTTTCCTGTTAATCCTAGCATGATAAAGAAGATTCAAAGAGAGTGAGATGCCAGCTCCTTTCATTCAGTCAGTAGCTTCAAACATTTCTGGTATATGAAAAACGTTTTTCAATGGCAAAAATCAATGAATATTGTAAATGCACAAACAGTAATATCTCCACATTGCAAGGTGCAATTCTGAAATTTTTTCCTTTTCCTGCTAATCCTAGCATGATAAAGAAGATTCAAAGAGTGAGATGCCAGCTCCTTTCATTCAGTCAGTAGCTTCAAACATTTCTGGTATATGAAAAACGTTTTTCAATGTCAAAAATCAATGAATATTGTAAATGCACAAACAGTAATATCTCCACATTGCACGGTGCAATTCTGAAATTTTTAGCTTTTTCCTGTTAATCCTAGCATGATAAAGAAGATTCAAAGAGAGTGAGATGCCAGCTCCTTTCATTCAGTCAGTAGCTTCAAACATTTCTGGTATATGAAAAACATGTTTTTCAATGGCAAAAATCAATGAATATTGTAAATGCACAAACCGTAATATCTCCACATTGCAAGGTGCAATTCTGAAATTTTTTGCTTTTTCCTGCTAATCCTAGCATGATAAAGAAGATTCAAAGAGAGTGAGATGCCAGCTCCTTTCATTCAGTCAGTAGCTTCAAACATTTCTGGTATATGAAAAACATGTTTTTCAATGGCAAAAATCAATGAATATTGTAAATGCACAAACAGTAATATCTCCACATTGCACGGTGCAATTCTGAAATTTTTAGCTTTTTCCTGTTAATCCTAGCATGATAAAGAAGATTCAAAGAGAGTGAGATGCCAGCTCCTTTCATTCAGTCAGTAGCTTCAAACATTTCTGGTATATGAAAAACATGTTTTTCAATGGCAAAAATCAATGAATATTGTAAATGCACAAACAGTAATATCTCCACATTGCAAGGTGCAATTCTGAAATTTTTTGCTTTTTCCTGTTAATCCTAGCATGATAAAGAAGATTCAAAGAGAGTGAGATGCCAGCTCCTTTCATTCAGTCAGTAGCTTCAAACATTTCTGGTATATGAAAAACATGTTTTTCAATGGCAAAAATCAATGAATATTGTAAATGCACAAACAGTAATATCTCCACATTGCACGGTGCAATTCTGAAATTTTTAGCTTTTTCCTGTTAATCCTAGCATGATAAAGAAGATTCAGAGTGAGATGCCAGCTCCTTTCATTCAGTCAGTAGCTTCAAACATTTCTGGTATATGAAAAACATGTTTTTCAATGGCAAAAATCAATGAATATTGTAAATGCACAAACAGTAATATCTCCACATTGCAAGGTGCAATTCTGAAATTTTTTGCTTTTTCCTGCTAATCCTAGCATGATAAAGAAGATTCAAAGAGAGTGAGATGATGCCAGCTCCTTTCATTCAGTCAGTAGCTTCAAACATTTCTGGTATATGAAAAACATGTTTTTCAATGGCAAAAATCAATGAATATTGTAAATGCACAAACAGTAATATCTCCACATTGCACGGTGCAATTCTGAAATTTTTAGCTTTTTCCTGTTAATCCTAGCATGATAAAGAAGATTCAAAGAGAGTGAGATGCCAGCTCCTTTCATTCAGTCAGTAGCTTCAAACATTTCTGGTATATGAAAAACATGTTTTTCAATGGCAAAAATCAATGAATATTGTAAATGCACAAACAGTAATATCTCCACATTGCACGGTGCAATTCTGAAATTTTTAGCTTTTTCCTGTTAATCCTAGCATGATAAAGAAGATTCAAAGAGAGTGAGATGCTAGCTCCTTTCATTCAGTCAGTAGCTTCAAACATTTCTGGTATATGAAAAACATGTTTTTCAATGGCAAAAATCAATGAATATTGTAAATGCACAAACAGTAATATCTCCACATTGCACGGTGCAATTCTGAAATTTTTAGCTTTTTCCTGTTAATCCTAGCATGATAAAGAAGATTCAAAGAGAGTGAGATGCCAGCTCCTTTCATTCAGTCAGTAGCTTCAAACATTTCTGGTATATGAAAAACATGTTTTTCAATGGCAAAAATCAATGAATATTGTAAATGCACAAACAGTAATATCTCCACATTGCAAGGTGCAATTCTGAAATTTTTTCCTTTTCCTGCTAATCCTAGCATGATAAAGAAGATTCAAAGAGTGAGATGCCAGCTCCTTTCATTCAGTCAGTAGCTTCAAACATTTCTGGTATATGAAAAACGTTTTTCAATGTCAAAAATCAATGAATATTGTAAATGCACAAACAGTAATATCTCCACATTGCACGGTGCAATTCTGAAATTTTTAGCTTTTTCCTGTTAATCCTAGCATGATAAAGAAGATTCAAAGAGAGTGAGATGCCAGCTCCTTTCATTCAGTCAGTAGCTTCAAACATTTCTGGTATATGAAAAACATGTTTTTCAATGGCAAAAATCAATGAATATTGTAAATGCAAACAGTAATATCTCCACATTGCAAGGTGCAATTCTGAAATTTTTTGCTTTTTCCTGCTAATCCTAGCATGATAAAGAAGATTCAAAGAGAGTGAGATGCCAGCTCCTTTCATTCAGTCAGTAGCTTCAAACATTTCTGGTATATGAAAAACATGTTTTTCAATGGCAAAAATCAATGAATATTGTAAATGCACAAACAGTAATATCTCCACATTGCAAGGTGCAATTCTGAAATTTTTTGCTTTTTCCTGCTAATCCTAGCATGATAAAGAAGATTCAAAGAGAGTGAGATGCCAGCTCCTTTCATTCAGTCAGTAGCTTCAAACATTTCTGGTATATGAAAAACGTTTTTCAATGTCAAAAATCAATGAATATTGTAAATGCACAAACAGTAATATCTCCACATTGCACGGTGCAATTCTGAAATTTTTAGCTTTTTCCTGTTAATCCTAGCATGATAAAGAAGATTCAAAGAGAGTGAGATGCCAGCTCCTTTCATTCAGTCAGTAGCTTCAAACATTTCTGGTATATGAAAAACATGTTTTTCAATGGCAAAAATCAATGAATATTGTAAATGCACAAACAGTAATATCTCCACATTGCAAGGTGCAATTCTGAAATTTTTTGCTTTTTCCTGTTAATCCTAGCATGATAAAGAAGATTCAAAGAGAGTGAGATGCCAGCTCCTTTCATTCAGTCAGTAGCTTCAAACATTTCTGGTATATGAAAAACATGTTTTTCAATGGCAAAAATCAATGAATATTGTAAATGCACAAACAGTAATATCTCCACATTGCACGGTGCAATTCTGAAATTTTTAGCTTTTTCCTGTTAATCCTAGCATGATAAAGAAGATTCAAAGAGAGTGAGATGCCAGCTCCTTTCATTCAGTCAGTAGCTTCAAACATTTCTGGTATATGAAAAACATGTTTTTCAATGGCAAAAATCAATGAATATTGTAAATGCACAAACAGTAATATCTCCACATTGCAAGGTGCAATTCTGAAATTTTTTCCTTTTCCTGCTAATCCTAGCATGATAAAGAAGATTCAAAGAGTGAGATGCCAGCTCCTTTCATTCAGTCAGTAGCTTCAAACATTTCTGGTATATGAAAAACGTTTTTCAATGTCAAAAATCAATGAATATTGTAAATGCACAAACAGTAATATCTCCACATTGCACGGTGCAATTCTGAAATTTTTAGCTTTTTCCTGTTAATCCTAGCATGATAAAGAAGATTCAAAGAGAGTGAGATGCCAGCTCCTTTCATTCAGTCAGTAGCTTCAAACATTTCTGGTATATGAAAAACATGTTTTTCAATGGCAAAAATCAATGAATATTGTAAATGCAAACAGTAATATCTCCACATTGCAAGGTGCAATTCTGAAATTTTTTGCTTTTTCCTGCTAATCCTAGCATGATAAAGAAGATTCAAAGAGAGTGAGATGCCAGCTCCTTTCATTCAGTCAGTAGCTTCAAACATTTCTGGTATATGAAAAACATGTTTTTCAATGGCAAAAATCAATGAATATTGTAAATGCACAAACAGTAATATCTCCACATTGCAAGGTGCAATTCTGAAATTTTTTGCTTTTTCCTGCTAATCCTAGCATGATAAAGAAGATTCAAAGAGAGTGAGATGCCAGCTCCTTTCATTCAGTCAGTAGCTTCAAACATTTCTGGTATATGAAAAACGTTTTTCAATGTCAAAAATCAATGAATATTGTAAATGCACAAACAGTAATATCTCCACATTGCACGGTGCAATTCTGAAATTTTTAGCTTTTTCCTGTTAATCCTAGCATGATAAAGAAGATTCAAAGAGAGTGAGATGCCAGCTCCTTTCATTCAGTCAGTAGCTTCAAACATTTCTGGTATATGAAAACATGTTTTTCAATGGCAAAAATCAATGAATATTGTAAATGCACAAACAGTAATATCTCCACATTGCAAGGTGCAATTCTGAAATTTTTTGCTTTTTCCTGTTAATCCTAGCATGATAAAGAAGATTCAAAGAGAGTGAGATGCCAGCTCCTTTCATTCAGTCAGTAGCTTCAAACATTTCTGGTATATGAAAAACATGTTTTTCAATGGCAAAAATCAATGAATATTGTAAATGCACAAACAGTAATATCTCCACATTGCACGGTGCAATTCTGAAATTTTTAGCTTTTTCCTGTTAATCCTAGCATGATAAAGAAGATTCAAAGAGAGTGAGATGCCAGCTCCTTTCATTCAGTCAGTAGCTTCAAACATTTCTGGTATATGAAAAACATGTTTTTCAATGGCAAAAATCAATGAATATTGTAAATGCACAAACAGTAATATCTCCACATTGCACGGTGCAATTCTGAAATTTTTAGCTTTTCCTGTTAATCCTAGCATGATAAAGAAGATTCAAAGAGAGTGAGATGCCAGCTCCTTTCATTCAGTCAGTAGCTTCAAACATTTCTGGTATATGAAAAACATGTTTTTCAATGGCAAAAATCAATGAATATTGTAAATGCACAAACAGTAATATCTCCACATTGCACGGTGCAATTCTGAAATTTTTAGCTTTTTCCTGTTAATCCTAGCATGATAAAGAAGATTCAAAGAGAGTGAGATGCCAGCTCCTTTCATTCAGTCAGTAGCTTCAAACATTTCTGGTATATGAAAAACATGTTTTTCAATGGCAAAAATCAATGAATATTGTAAATGCAAACAGTAATATCTCCACATTGCAAGGTGCAATTCTGAAATTTTTTGCTTTTTCCTGCTAATCCTAGCATGATAAAGAAGATTCAAAGAGAGTGAGATGCCAGCTCCTTTCATTCAGTCAGTAGCTTCAAACATTTCTGGTATATGAAAAACATGTTTTTCAATGGCAAAAATCAATGAATATTGTAAATGCACAAACAGTAATATCTCCACATTGCAAGGTGCAATTCTGAAATTTTTGCTTTTTCCTGCTAATCCTAGCATGATAAAGAAGATTCAAAGAGAGTGAGATGCCAGCTCCTTTCATTCAGTCAGTAGCTTCAAACATTTCTGGTATATGAAAAACGTTTTTCAATGTCAAAAATCAATGAATATTGTAAATGCACAAACAGTAATATCTCCACATTGCACGGTGCAATTCTGAAATTTTTAGCTTTTTCCTGTTAATCCTAGCATGATAAAGAAGATTCAAAGAGAGTGAGATGCCAGCTCCTTTCATTCAGTCAGTAGCTTCAAACATTTCTGGTATATGAAAAACATGTTTTTCAATGGCAAAAATCAATGAATATTGTAAATGCACAAACAGTAATATCTCCACATTGCAAGGTGCAATTCTGAAATTTTTTGCTTTTTCCTGTTAATCCTAGCATGATAAAGAAGATTCAAAGAGAGTGAGATGCCAGCTCCTTTCATTCAGTCAGTAGCTTCAAACATTTCTGGTATATGAAAAACATGTTTTTCAATGGCAAAAATCAATGAATATTGTAAATGCACAAACAGTAATATCTCCACATTGCACGGTGCAATTCTGAAATTTTTAGCTTTTTCCTGTTAATCCTAGCATGATAAAGAAGATTCAAAGAGAGTGAGATGCCAGCTCCTTTCATTCAGTCAGTAGCTTCAAACATTTCTGGTATATGAAAAACATGTTTTTCAATGGCAAAAATCAATGAATATTGTAAATGCACAAACAGTAATATCTCCACATTGCACGGTGCAATTCTGAAATTTTTAGCTTTTTCCTGTTAATCCTAGCATGATAAAGAAGATTCAAAGAGAGTGAGATGCCAGCTCCTTTCATTCAGTCAGTAGCTTCAAACATTTCTGGTATATGAAAAACATGTTTTTCAATGGCAAAAATCAATGAATATTGTAAATGCACAAACAGTAATATCTCCACATTGCAAGGTGCAATTCTGAAATTTTTTGCTTTTTCCTGCTAATCCTAGCATGATAAAGAAGATTCAAAGAGAGTGAGATGCCAGCTCCTTTCATTCAGTCAGTAGCTTCAAACATTTCTGGTATATGAAAAACATGTTTTTCAATGGCAAAAATCAATGAATATTGTAAATGCACAAACAGTAATATCTCCACATTGCACGGTGCAATTCTGACATTTTTAGCTTTTTCCTGTTAATCCTAGCATGATAAAGAAGATTCAAAGAGAGTGAGATGCCAGCTCCTTTCATTCAGTCAGTAGCTTCAAACATTTCTGGTATATGAAAAACATGTTTTTCAATGGCAAAAATCAATGAATATTGTAAATGCACAAACAGTAATATCTCCACATTGCAAGGTGCAATTCTGAAATTTTTTGCTTTTTCCTGTTAATCCTAGCATGATAAAGAAGATTCAAAGAGAGTGAGATGCCAGCTCCTTTCATTCAGTCAGTAGCTTCAAACATTTCTGGTATATGAAAAACATGTTTTTCAATGGCAAAAATCAATGAATATTGTAAATGCACAAACAGTAATATCTCCACATTGCACGGTGCAATTCTGAAATTTTTAGCTTTTTCCTGTTAATCCTAGCATGATAAAGAAGATTCAGAGTGAGATGCCAGCTCCTTTCATTCAGTCAGTAGCTTCAAACATTTCTGGTATATGAAAAACATGTTTTTCAATGGCAAAAATCAATGAATATTGTAAATGCACAAACAGTAATATCTCCACATTGCAAGGTGCAATTCTGAAATTTTTTGCTTTTTCCTGCTAATCCTAGCATGATAAAGAAGATTCAAAGAGAGTGAGATGCCAGCTCCTTTCATTCAGTCAGTAGCTTCAAACATTTCTGGTATATGAAAAACATGTTTTTCAATGGCAAAAATCAATGAATATTGTAAATGCACAAACAGTAATATCTCCACATTGCACGGTGCAATTCTGAAATTTTTAGCTTTTTCCTGTTAATCCTAGCATGATAAAGAAGATTCAAAGAGAGTGAGATGCCAGCTCCTTTCATTCAGTCAGTAGCTTCAAACATTTCTGGTATATGAAAAACATGTTTTTCAATGGCAAAAATCAATGAATATTGTAAATGCACAAACAGTAATATCTCCACATTGCACGGTGCAATTCTGAAATTTTTAGCTTTTTCCTGTTAATCCTAGCATGATAAAGAAGATTCAAAGAGAGTGAGATGCTAGCTCCTTTCATTCAGTCAGTAGCTTCAAACATTTCTGGTATATGAAAAACATGTTTTTCAATGGCAAAAATCAATGAATATTGTAAATGCACAAACAGTAATATCTCCACATTGCACGGTGCAATTCTGAAATTTTTAGCTTTTTCCTGTTAATCCTAGCATGATAAAGAAGATTCAAAGAGAGTGAGATGCCAGCTCCTTTCATTCAGTCAGTAGCTTCAAACATTTCTGGTATATGAAAAACATGTTTTTCAATGGCAAAAATCAATGAATATTGTAAATGCACAAACAGTAATATCTCCACATTGCAAGGTGCAATTCTGAAATTTTTTCCTTTTCCTGCTAATCCTAGCATGATAAAGAAGATTCAAAGAGTGAGATGCCAGCTCCTTTCATTCAGTCAGTAGCTTCAAACATTTCTGGTATATGAAAAACGTTTTTCAATGTCAAAAATCAATGAATATTGTAAATGCACAAACAGTAATATCTCCACATTGCACGGTGCAATTCTGAAATTTTTAGCTTTTTCCTGTTAATCCTAGCATGATAAAGAAGATTCAAAGAGAGTGAGATGCCAGCTCCTTTCATTCAGTCAGTAGCTTCAAACATTTCTGGTATATGAAAAACATGTTTTTCAATGGCAAAAATCAATGAATATTGTAAATGCAAACAGTAATATCTCCACATTGCAAGGTGCAATTCTGAAATTTTTTGCTTTTTCCTGCTAATCCTAGCATGATAAAGAAGATTCAAAGAGAGTGAGATGCCAGCTCCTTTCATTCAGTCAGTAGCTTCAAACATTTCTGGTATATGAAAAACATGATTTTCAATGGCAAAAATCAATGAATATTGTAAATGCACAAACAGTAATATCTCCACATTGCAAGGTGCAATTCTGAAATTTTTTGCTTTTTCCTGCTAATCCTAGCATGATAAAGAAGATTCAAAGAGAGTGAGATGCCAGCTCCTTTCATTCAGTCAGTAGCTTCAAACATTTCTGGTATATGAAAAACGTTTTTCAATGTCAAAAATCAATGAATATTGTAAATGCACAAACAGTAATATCTCCACATTGCACGGTGCAATTCTGAAATTTTTAGCTTTTTCCTGTTAATCCTAGCATGATAAAGAAGATTCAAAGAGAGTGAGATGCCAGCTCCTTTCATTCAGTCAGTAGCTTCAAACATTTCTGGTATATGAAAAACATGTTTTTCAATGGCAAAAATCAATGAATATTGTAAATGCACAAACAGTAATATCTCCACATTGCAAGGTGCAATTCTGAAATTTTTTGCTTTTTCCTGTTAATCCTAGCATGATAAAGAAGATTCAAAGAGAGTGAGATGCCAGCTCCTTTCATTCAGTCAGTAGCTTCAAACATTTCTGGTATATGAAAAACATGTTTTTCAATGGCAAAAATCAATGAATATTGTAAATGCACAAACAGTAATATCTCCACATTGCACGGTGCAATTCTGAAATTTTTAGCTTTTTCCTGTTAATCCTAGCATGATAAAGAAGATTCAAAGAGAGTGAGATGCCAGCTCCTTTCATTCAGTCAGTAGCTTCAAACATTTCTGGTATATGAAAAACATGTTTTTCAATGGCAAAAATCAATGAATATTGTAAATGCACAAACAGTAATATCTCCACATTGCAAGGTGCAATTCTGAAATTTTTTCCTTTTCCTGCTAATCCTAGCATGATAAAGAAGATTCAAAGAGTGAGATGCCAGCTCCTTTCATTCAGTCAGTAGCTTCAAACATTTCTGGTATATGAAAAACGTTTTTCAATGTCAAAAATCAATGAATATTGTAAATGCACAAACAGTAATATCTCCACATTGCACGGTGCAATTCTGAAATTTTTAGCTTTTTCCTGTTAATCCTAGCATGATAAAGAAGATTCAAAGAGAGTGAGATGCCAGCTCCTTTCATTCAGTCAGTAGCTTCAAACATTTCTGGTATATGAAAAACATGTTTTTCAATGGCAAAAATCAATGAATATTGTAAATGCACAAACCGTAATATCTCCACATTGCAAGGTGCAATTCTGAAATTTTTTGCTTTTTCCTGCTAATCCTAGCATGATAAAGAAGATTCAAAGAGAGTGAGATGCCAGCTCCTTTCATTCAGTCAGTAGCTTCAAACATTTCTGGTATATGAAAAACATGTTTTTCAATGGCAAAAATCAATGAATATTGTAAATGCACAAACAGTAATATCTCCACATTGCACGGTGCAATTCTGAAATTTTTAGCTTTTTCCTGTTAATCCTAGCATGATAAAGAAGATTCAAAGAGAGTGAGATGCCAGCTCCTTTCATTCAGTCAGTAGCTTCAAACATTTCTGGTATATGAAAAACATGTTTTTCAATGGCAAAAATCAATGAATATTGTAAATGCACAAACAGTAATATCTCCACATTGCAAGGTGCAATTCTGAAATTTTTTGCTTTTTCCTGTTAATCCTAGCATGATAAAGAAGATTCAAAGAGAGTGAGATGCCAGCTCCTTTCATTCAGTCAGTAGCTTCAAACATTTCTGGTATATGAAAAACATGTTTTTCAATGGCAAAAATCAATGAATATTGTAAATGCACAAACAGTAATATCTCCACATTGCACGGTGCAATTCTGAAATTTTTAGCTTTTTCCTGTTAATCCTAGCATGATAAAGAAGATTCAGAGTGAGAAGCCAGCTCCTTTCATTCAGTCAGTAGCTTCAAACATTTCTGGTATATGAAAAACATGTTTTTCAATGGCAAAAATCAATGAATATTGTAAATGCACAAACAGTAATATCTCCACATTGCAAGGTGCAATTCTGAAATTTTTTGCTTTTTCCTGCTAATCCTAGCATGATAAAGAAGATTCAAAGAGAGTGAGATGCCAGCTCCTTTCATTCAGTCAGTAGCTTCAAACATTTCTGGTATATGAAAAACATGTTTTTCAATGGCAAAAATCAATGAATATTGTAAATGCACAAACAGTAATATCTCCACATTGCACGGTGCAATTCTGAAATTTTTAGCTTTTTCCTGTTAATCCTAGCATGATAAAGAAGATTCAAAGAGAGTGAGATGCCAGCTCCTTTCATTCAGTCAGTAGCTTCAAACATTTCTGGTATATGAAAAACATGTTTTTCAATGGCAAAAATCAATGAATATTGTAAATGCACAAACAGTAATATCTCCACATTGCACGGTGCAATTCTGAAATTTTTAGCTTTTTCCTGTTAATCCTAGCATGATAAAGAAGATTCAAAGAGAGTGAGATGCTAGCTCCTTTCATTCAGTCAGTAGCTTCAAACATTTCTGGTATATGAAAAACATGTTTTTCAATGGCAAAAATCAATGAATATTGTAAATGCACAAACAGTAATATCTCCACATTGCACGGTGCAATTCTGAAATTTTTAGCTTTTTCCTGTTAATCCTAGCATGATAAAGAAGATTCAAAGAGAGTGAGATGCCAGCTCCTTTCATTCAGTCAGTAGCTTCAAACATTTCTGGTATATGAAAAACATGTTTTTCAATGGCAAAAATCAATGAATATTGTAAATGCACAAACAGTAATATCTCCACATTGCAAGGTGCAATTCTGAAATTTTTTCCTTTTCCTGCTAATCCTAGCATGATAAAGAAGATTCAAAGAGTGAGATGCCAGCTCCTTTCATTCAGTCAGTAGCTTCAAACATTTCTGGTATATGAAAAACGTTTTTCAATGTCAAAAATCAATGAATATTGTAAATGCACAAACAGTAATATCTCCACATTGCACGGTGCAATTCTGAAATTTTTAGCTTTTTCCTGTTAATCCTAGCATGATAAAGAAGATTCAAAGAGAGTGAGATGCCAGCTCCTTTCATTCAGTCAGTAGCTTCAAACATTTCTGGTATATGAAAAACATGTTTTTCAATGGCAAAAATCAATGAATATTGTAAATGCAAACAGTAATATCTCCACATTGCAAGGTGCAATTCTGAAATTTTTTGCTTTTTCCTGCTAATCCTAGCATGATAAAGAAGATTCAAAGAGAGTGAGATGCCAGCTCCTTTCATTCAGTCAGTAGCTTCAAACATTTCTGGTATATGAAAAACATGTTTTTCAATGGCAAAAATCAATGAATATTGTAAATGCACAAACAGTAATATCTCCACATTGCAAGGTGCAATTCTGAAATTTTTTGCTTTTTCCTGCTAATCCTAGCATGATAAAGAAGATTCAAAGAGAGTGAGATGCCAGCTCCTTTCATTCAGTCAGTAGCTTCAAACATTTCTGGTATATGAAAAACATGTTTTTCAATGGCAAAAATCAATGAATATTGTAAATGCACAAACAGTAATATCTCCACATTGCACGGTGCAATTCTGAAATTTTTAGCTTTTTCCTGTTAATCCTAGCATGATAAAGAAGATTCAAAGAGAGTGAGATGCCAGCTCCTTTCATTCAGTCAGTAGCTTCAAACATTTCTGGTATATGAAAAACATGTTTTTCAATGGCAAAAATCAATGAATATTGTAAATGCACAAACAGTAATATCTCCACATTGCAAGGTGCAATTCTGAAATTTTTTGCTTTTTCCTGTTAATCCTAGCATGATAAAGAAGATTCAAAGAGAGTGAGATGCCAGCTCCTTTCATTCAGTCAGTAGCTTCAAACATTTCTGGTATATGAAAAACATGTTTTTCAATGGCAAAAATCAATGAATATTGTAAATGCACAAACAGTAATATCTCCACATTGCACGGTGCAATTCTGAAATTTTTAGCTTTTTCCTGTTAATCCTAGCATGATAAAGAAGATTCAGAGTGAGATGCCAGCTCCTTTCATTCAGTCAGTAGCTTCAAACATTTCTGGTATATGAAAAACATGTTTTTCAATGGCAAAAATCAATGAATATTGTAAATGCACAAACAGTAATATCTCCACATTGCAAGGTGCAATTCTGAAATTTTTTGCTTTTTCCTGCTAATCCTAGCATGATAAAGAAGATTCAAAGAGAGTGAGATGCCAGCTCCTTTCATTCAGTCAGTAGCTTCAAACATTTCTGGTATATGAAAAACATGTTTTTCAATGGCAAAAATCAATGAATATTGTAAATGCACAAACAGTAATATCTCCACATTGCACGGTGCAATTCTGAAATTTTTAGCTTTTTCCTGTTAATCCTAGCATGATAAAGAAGATTCAAAGAGAGTGAGATGCCAGCTCCTTTCATTCAGTCAGTAGCTTCAAACATTTCTGGTATATGAAAAACATGTTTTTCAATGGCAAAAATCAATGAATATTGTAAATGCACAAACAGTAATATCTCCACATTGCACGGTGCAATTCTGAAATTTTTAGCTTTTTCCTGTTAATCCTAGCATGATAAAGAAGATTCAAAGAGAGTGAGATGCTAGCTCCTTTCATTCAGTCAGTAGCTTCAAACATTTCTGGTATATGAAAAACATGTTTTTCAATGGCAAAAATCAATGAATATTGTAAATGCACAAACAGTAATATCTCCACATTGCACGGTGCAATTCTGAAATTTTTAGCTTTTTCCTGTTAATCCTAGCATGATAAAGAAGATTCAAAGAGAGTGAGATGCCAGCTCCTTTCATTCAGTCAGTAGCTTCAAACATTTCTGGTATATGAAAAACATGTTTTTCAATGGCAAAAATCAATGAATATTGTAAATGCACAAACAGTAATATCTCCACATTGCAAGGTGCAATTCTGAAATTTTTTCCTTTTCCTGCTAATCCTAGCATGATAAAGAAGATTCAAAGAGTGAGATGCCAGCTCCTTTCATTCAGTCAGTAGCTTCAAACATTTCTGGTATATGAAAAACGTTTTTCAATGTCAAAAATCAATGAATATTGTAAATGCACAAACAGTAATATCTCCACATTGCACGGTGCAATTCTGAAATTTTTAGCTTTTTCCTGTTAATCCTAGCATGATAAAGAAGATTCAAAGAGAGTGAGATGCCAGCTCCTTTCATTCAGTCAGTAGCTTCAAACATTTCTGGTATATGAAAAACATGTTTTTCAATGGCAAAAATCAATGAATATTGTAAATGCAAACAGTAATATCTCCACATTGCAAGGTGCAATTCTGAAATTTTTTGCTTTTTCCTGCTAATCCTAGCATGATAAAGAAGATTCAAAGAGAGTGAGATGCCAGCTCCTTTCATTCAGTCAGTAGCTTCAAACATTTCTGGTATATGAAAAACATGTTTTTCAATGGCAAAAATCAATGAATATTGTAAATGCACAAACAGTAATATCTCCACATTGCAAGGTGCAATTCTGAAATTTTTTGCTTTTTCCTGCTAATCCTAGCATGATAAAGAAGATTCAAAGAGAGTGAGATGCCAGCTCCTTTCATTCAGTCAGTAGCTTCAAACATTTCTGGTATATGAAAAACGTTTTTCAATGTCAAAAATCAATGAATATTGTAAATGCACAAACAGTAATATCTCCACATTGCACGGTGCAATTCTGAAATTTTTAGCTTTTTCCTGTTAATCCTAGCATGATAAAGAAGATTCAAAGAGAGTGAGATGCCAGCTCCTTTCATTCAGTCAGTAGCTTCAAACATTTCTGGTATATGAAAAACATGTTTTTCAATGGCAAAAATCAATGAATATTGTAAATGCACAAACAGTAATATCTCCACATTGCAAGGTGCAATTCTGAAATTTTTTGCTTTTTCCTGTTAATCCTAGCATGATAAAGAAGATTCAAAGAGAGTGAGATGCCAGCTCCTTTCATTCAGTCAGTAGCTTCAAACATTTCTGGTATATGAAAAACATGTTTTTCAATGGCAAAAATCAATGAATATTGTAAATGCACAAACAGTAATATCTCCACATTGCACGGTGCAATTCTGAAATTTTTAGCTTTTTCCTGTTAATCCTAGCATGATAAAGAAGATTCAAAGAGAGTGAGATGCCAGCTCCTTTCATTCAGTCAGTAGCTTCAAACATTTCTGGTATATGAAAAACATGTTTTTCAATGGCAAAAATCAATGAATATTGTAAATGCACAAACAGTAATATCTCCACATTGCAAGGTGCAATTCTGAAATTTTTTCCTTTTCCTGCTAATCCTAGCATGATAAAGAAGATTCAAAGAGTGAGATGCCAGCTCCTTTCATTCAGTCAGTAGCTTCAAACATTTCTGGTATATGAAAAACGTTTTTCAATGTCAAAAATCAATGAATATTGTAAATGCACAAACAGTAATATCTCCACATTGCACGGTGCAATTCTGAAATTTTTAGCTTTTTCCTGTTAATCCTAGCATGATAAAGAAGATTCAAAGAGAGTGAGATGCCAGCTCCTTTCATTCAGTCAGTAGCTTCAAACATTTCTGGTATATGAAAAACATGTTTTTCAATGGCAAAAATCAATGAATATTGTAAATGCACAAACCGTAATATCTCCACATTGCAAGGTGCAATTCTGAAATTTTTTGCTTTTTCCTGCTAATCCTAGCATGATAAAGAAGATTCAAAGAGAGTGAGATGCCAGCTCCTTTCATTCAGTCAGTAGCTTCAAACATTTCTGGTATATGAAAAACATGTTTTTCAATGGCAAAAATCAATGAATATTGTAAATGCACAAACAGTAATATCTCCACATTGCACGGTGCAATTCTGAAATTTTTAGCTTTTTCCTGTTAATCCTAGCATGATAAAGAAGATTCAAAGAGAGTGAGATGCCAGCTCCTTTCATTCAGTCAGTAGCTTCAAACATTTCTGGTATATGAAAAACATGTTTTTCAATGGCAAAAATCAATGAATATTGTAAATGCACAAACAGTAATATCTCCACATTGCAAGGTGCAATTCTGAAATTTTTTGCTTTTTCCTGTTAATCCTAGCATGATAAAGAAGATTCAAAGAGAGTGAGATGCCAGCTCCTTTCATTCAGTCAGTAGCTTCAAACATTTCTGGTATATGAAAAACATGTTTTTCAATGGCAAAAATCAATGAATATTGTAAATGCACAAACAGTAATATCTCCACATTGCACGGTGCAATTCTGAAATTTTTAGCTTTTTCCTGTTAATCCTAGCATGATAAAGAAGATTCAGAGTGAGATGCCAGCTCCTTTCATTCAGTCAGTAGCTTCAAACATTTCTGGTATATGAAAAACATGTTTTTCAATGGCAAAAATCAATGAATATTGTAAATGCACAAACAGTAATATCTCCACATTGCAAGGTGCAATTCTGAAATTTTTTGCTTTTTCCTGCTAATCCTAGCATGATAAAGAAGATTCAAAGAGAGTGAGATGCCAGCTCCTTTCATTCAGTCAGTAGCTTCAAACATTTCTGGTATATGAAAAACATGTTTTTCAATGGCAAAAATCAATGAATATTGTAAATGCACAAACAGTAATATCTCCACATTGCACGGTGCAATTCTGAAATTTTTAGCTTTTTCCTGTTAATCCTAGCATGATAAAGAAGATTCAAAGAGAGTGAGATGCCAGCTCCTTTCATTCAGTCAGTAGCTTCAAACATTTCTGGTATATGAAAAACATGTTTTTCAATGGCAAAAATCAATGAATATTGTAAATGCACAAACAGTAATATCTCCACATTGCACGGTGCAATTCTGAAATTTTTAGCTTTTTCCTGTTAATCCTAGCATGATAAAGAAGATTCAAAGAGAGTGAGATGCTAGCTCCTTTCATTCAGTCAGTAGCTTCAAACATTTCTGGTATATGAAAAACATGTTTTTCAATGGCAAAAATCAATGAATATTGTAAATGCACAAACAGTAATATCTCCACATTGCACGGTGCAATTCTGAAATTTTTAGCTTTTTCCTGTTAATCCTAGCATGATAAAGAAGATTCAAAGAGAGTGAGATGCCAGCTCCTTTCATTCAGTCAGTAGCTTCAAACATTTCTGGTATATGAAAAACATGTTTTTCAATGGCAAAAATCAATGAATATTGTAAATGCACAAACAGTAATATCTCCACATTGCAAGGTGCAATTCTGAAATTTTTTCCTTTTCCTGCTAATCCTAGCATGATAAAGAAGATTCAAAGAGTGAGATGCCAGCTCCTTTCATTCAGTCAGTAGCTTCAAACATTTCTGGTATATGAAAAACGTTTTTCAATGTCAAAAATCAATGAATATTGTAAATGCACAAACAGTAATATCTCCACATTGCACGGTGCAATTCTGAAATTTTTAGCTTTTTCCTGTTAATCCTAGCATGATAAAGAAGATTCAAAGAGAGTGAGATGCCAGCTCCTTTCATTCAGTCAGTAGCTTCAAACATTTCTGGTATATGAAAAACATGTTTTTCAATGGCAAAAATCAATGAATATTGTAAATGCAAACAGTAATATCTCCACATTGCAAGGTGCAATTCTGAAATTTTTTGCTTTTTCCTGCTAATCCTAGCATGATAAAGAAGATTCAAAGAGAGTGAGATGCCAGCTCCTTTCATTCAGTCAGTAGCTTCAAACATTTCTGGTATATGAAAAACATGTTTTTCAATGGCAAAAATCAATGAATATTGTAAATGCACAAACAGTAATATCTCCACATTGCAAGGTGCAATTCTGAAATTTTTTGCTTTTTCCTGCTAATCCTAGCATGATAAAGAAGATTCAAAGAGAGTGAGATGCCAGCTCCTTTCATTCAGTCAGTAGCTTCAAACATTTCTGGTATATGAAAAACGTTTTTCAATGTCAAAAATCAATGAATATTGTAAATGCACAAACAGTAATATCTCCACATTGCACGGTGCAATTCTGAAATTTTTAGCTTTTTCCTGTTAATCCTAGCATGATAAAGAAGATTCAAAGAGAGTGAGATGCCAGCTCCTTTCATTCAGTCAGTAGCTTCAAACATTTCTGGTATATGAAAAACATGTTTTTCAATGGCAAAAATCAATGAATATTGTAAATGCACAAACAGTAATATCTCCACATTGCAAGGTGCAATTCTGAAATTTTTTGCTTTTTCCTGTTAATCCTAGCATGATAAAGAAGATTCAAAGAGAGTGAGATGCCAGCTCCTTTCATTCAGTCAGTAGCTTCAAACATTTCTGGTATATGAAAAACATGTTTTTCAATGGCAAAAATCAATGAATATTGTAAATGCACAAACAGTAATATCTCCACATTGCACGGTGCAATTCTGAAATTTTTAGCTTTTTCCTGTTAATCCTAGCATGATAAAGAAGATTCAAAGAGAGTGAGATGCCAGCTCCTTTCATTCAGTCAGTAGCTTCAAACATTTCTGGTATATGAAAAACATGTTTTTCAATGGCAAAAATCAATGAATATTGTAAATGCACAAACAGTAATATCTCCACATTGCAAGGTGCAATTCTGAAATTTTTTCCTTTTCCTGCTAATCCTAGCATGATAAAGAAGATTCAAAGAGTGAGATGCCAGCTCCTTTCATTCAGTCAGTAGCTTCAAACATTTCTGGTATATGAAAAACGTTTTTCAATGTCAAAAATCAATGAATATTGTAAATGCACAAACAGTAATATCTCCACATTGCACGGTGCAATTCTGAAATTTTTAGCTTTTTCCTGTTAATCCTAGCATGATAAAGAAGATTCAAAGAGAGTGAGATGCCAGCTCCTTTCATTCAGTCAGTAGCTTCAAACATTTCTGGTATATGAAAAACATGTTTTTCAATGGCAAAAATCAATGAATATTGTAAATGCACAAACCGTAATATCTCCACATTGCAAGGTGCAATTCTGAAATTTTTTGCTTTTTCCTGCTAATCCTAGCATGATAAAGAAGATTCAAAGAGAGTGAGATGCCAGCTCCTTTCATTCAGTCAGTAGCTTCAAACATTTCTGGTATATGAAAAACATGTTTTTCAATGGCAAAAATCAATGAATATTGTAAATGCACAAACAGTAATATCTCCACATTGCACGGTGCAATTCTGAAATTTTTAGCTTTTTCCTGTTAATCCTAGCATGATAAAGAAGATTCAAAGAGAGTGAGATGCCAGCTCCTTTCATTCAGTCAGTAGCTTCAAACATTTCTGGTATATGAAAAACATGTTTTTCAATGGCAAAAATCAATGAATATTGTAAATGCACAAACAGTAATATCTCCACATTGCAAGGTGCAATTCTGAAATTTTTTGCTTTTTCCTGTTAATCCTAGCATGATAAAGAAGATTCAAAGAGAGTGAGATGCCAGCTCCTTTCATTCAGTCAGTAGCTTCAAACATTTCTGGTATATGAAAAACATGTTTTTCAATGGCAAAAATCAATGAATATTGTAAATGCACAAACAGTAATATCTCCACATTGCACGGTGCAATTCTGAAATTTTTAGCTTTTTCCTGTTAATCCTAGCATGATAAAGAAGATTCAGAGTGAGATGCCAGCTCCTTTCATTCAGTCAGTAGCTTCAAACATTTCTGGTATATGAAAAACATGTTTTTCAATGGCAAAAATCAATGAATATTGTAAATGCACAAACAGTAATATCTCCACATTGCACGGTGCAATTCTGAAATTTTTAGCTTTTTCCTGTTAATCCTAGCATGATAAAGAAGATTCAAAGAGAGTGAGATGCCAGCTCCTTTCATTCAGTCAGTAGCTTCAAACATTTCTGGTATATGAAAAACATGTTTTTCAATGGCAAAAATCAATGAATATTGTAAATGCACAAACAGTAATATCTCCACATTGCAAGGTGCAATTCTGAAATTTTTTCCTTTTCCTGCTAATCCTAGCATGATAAAGAAGATTCAAAGAGTGAGATGCCAGCTCCTTTCATTCAGTCAGTAGCTTCAAACATTTCTGGTATATGAAAAACGTTTTTCAATGTCAAAAATCAATGAATATTGTAAATGCACAAACAGTAATATCTCCACATTGCACGGTGCAATTCTGAAATTTTTAGCTTTTTCCTGTTAATCCTAGCATGATAAAGAAGATTCAAAGAGAGTGAGATGCCAGCTCCTTTCATTCAGTCAGTAGCTTCAAACATTTCTGGTATATGAAAAACATGTTTTTCAATGGCAAAAATCAATGAATATTGTAAATGCAAACAGTAATATCTCCACATTGCAAGGTGCAATTCTGAAATTTTTTGCTTTTTCCTGCTAATCCTAGCATGATAAAGAAGATTCAAAGAGAGTGAGATGCCAGCTCCTTTCATTCAGTCAGTAGCTTCAAACATTTCTGGTATATGAAAAACATGTTTTTCAATGGCAAAAATCAATGAATATTGTAAATGCACAAACAGTAATATCTCCACATTGCAAGGTGCAATTCTGAAATTTTTTGCTTTTTCCTGCTAATCCTAGCATGATAAAGAAGATTCAAAGAGAGTGAGATGCCAGCTCCTTTCATTCAGTCAGTAGCTTCAAACATTTCTGGTATATGAAAAACGTTTTTCAATGTCAAAAATCAATGAATATTGTAAATGCACAAACAGTAATATCTCCACATTGCACGGTGCAATTCTGAAATTTTTAGCTTTTTCCTGTTAATCCTAGCATGATAAAGAAGATTCAAAGAGAGTGAGATGCCAGCTCCTTTCATTCAGTCAGTAGCTTCAAACATTTCTGGTATATGAAAAACATGTTTTTCAATGGCAAAAATCAATGAATATTGTAAATGCACAAACAGTAATATCTCCACATTGCAAGGTGCAATTCTGAAATTTTTTGCTTTTTCCTGTTAATCCTAGCATGATAAAGAAGATTCAAAGAGAGTGAGATGCCAGCTCCTTTCATTCAGTCAGTAGCTTCAAACATTTCTGGTATATGAAAAACATGTTTTTCAATGGCAAAAATCAATGAATATTGTAAATGCACAAACAGTAATATCTCCACATTGCACGGTGCAATTCTGAAATTTTTAGCTTTTTCCTGTTAATCCTAGCATGATAAAGAAGATTCAAAGAGAGTGAGATGCCAGCTCCTTTCATTCAGTCAGTAGCTTCAAACATTTCTGGTATATGAAAAACATGTTTTTCAATGGCAAAAATCAATGAATATTGTAAATGCACAAACAGTAATATCTCCACATTGCAAGGTGCAATTCTGAAATTTTTTCCTTTTCCTGCTAATCCTAGCATGATAAAGAAGATTCAAAGAGTGAGATGCCAGCTCCTTTCATTCAGTCAGTAGCTTCAAACATTTCTGGTATATGAAAAACGTTTTTCAATGTCAAAAATCAATGAATATTGTAAATGCACAAACAGTAATATCTCCACATTGCACGGTGCAATTCTGAAATTTTTAGCTTTTTCCTGTTAATCCTAGCATGATAAAGAAGATTCAAAGAGAGTGAGATGCCAGCTCCTTTCATTCAGTCAGTAGCTTCAAACATTTCTGGTATATGAAAAACATGTTTTTCAATGGCAAAAATCAATGAATATTGTAAATGCAAACAGTAATATCTCCACATTGCAAGGTGCAATTCTGAAATTTTTTGCTTTTTCCTGCTAATCCTAGCATGATAAAGAAGATTCAAAGAGAGTGAGATGCCAGCTCCTTTCATTCAGTCAGTAGCTTCAAACATTTCTGGTATATGAAAAACATGTTTTTCAATGGCAAAAATCAATGAATATTGTAAATGCACAAACAGTAATATCTCCACATTGCACGGTGCAATTCTGAAATTTTTAGCTTTTTCCTGTTAATCCTAGCATGATAAAGAAGATTCAGAGTGAGATGCCAGCTCCTTTCATTCAGTCAGTAGCTTCAAACATTTCTGGTATATGAAAAACATGTTTTTCAATGGCAAAAATCAATGAATATTGTAAATGCACAAACAGTAATATCTCCACATTGCAAGGTGCAATTCTGAAATTTTTTGCTTTTTCCTGCTAATCCTAGCATGATAAAGAAGATTCAAAGAGAGTGAGATGCCAGCTCCTTTCATTCAGTCAGTAGCTTCAAACATTTCTGGTATATGAAAAACATGTTTTTCAATGGCAAAAATCAATGAATATTGTAAATGCACAAACAGTAATATCTCCACATTGCACGGTGCAATTCTGAAATTTTTAGCTTTTTCCTGTTAATCCTAGCATGATAAAGAAGATTCAAAGAGAGTGAGATGCCAGCTCCTTTCATTCAGTCAGTAGCTTCAAACATTTCTGGTATATGAAAAACATGTTT
This sequence comes from Phyllobates terribilis, assembly GCF_046119375.1. Taxonomy (NCBI): domain Eukaryota; kingdom Metazoa; phylum Chordata; class Amphibia; order Anura; family Dendrobatidae; genus Phyllobates; species Phyllobates terribilis. The sequence goes on from NW_027366183.1 coordinate 29,027, forward strand.
TTCAATGGCAAAAATCAATGAATATTGTAAATGCACAAACAGTAATATCTCCACATTGCACGGTGCAATTCTGAAATTTTTAGCTTTTTCCTGTTAATCCTAGCATGATAAAGAAGATTCAAAGAGAGTGAGATGCTAGCTCCTTTCATTCAGTCAGTAGCTTCAAACATTTCTGGTATATGAAAAACATGTTTTTCAATGGCAAAAATCAATGAATATTGTAAATGCACAAACAGTAATATCTCCACATTGCACGGTGCAATTCTGAAATTTTTAGCTTTTTCCTGTTAATCCTAGCATGATAAAGAAGATTCAAAGAGAGTGAGATGCCAGCTCCTTTCAGTCAGTAGCTTCAAACATTTCTGGTATATGAAAAACATGTTTTTCAATGGCAAAAATCAATGAATATTGTAAATGCACAAACAGTAATATCTCCACATTGCAAGGTGCAATTCTGAAATTTTTTCCTTTTCCTGCTAATCCTAGCATGATAAAGAAGATTCAAAGAGTGAGATGCCAGCTCCTTTCATTCAGTCAGTAGCTTCAAACATTTCTGGTATATGAAAAACGTTTTTCAATGTCAAAAATCAATGAATATTGTAAATGCACAAACAGTAATATCTCCACATTGCAAGGTGCAATTCTGAAATTTTTTGCTTTTTCCTGCTAATCCTAGCATGATAAAGAAGATTCAAAGAGAGTGAGATGCCAGCTCCTTTCATTCAGTCAGTAGCTTCAAACATTTCTGGTATATGAAAAACATGTTTTTCAATGGCAAAAATCAATGAATATTGTAAATGCACAAACAGTAATATCTCCACATTGCAAGGTGCAATTCTGAAATTTTTTGCTTTTTCCTGCTAATCCTAGCATGATAAAGAAGATTCAAAGAGAGTGAGATGCCAGCTCCATTCATTCAGTCAGTAGCTTCAAACATTTCTGGTATATGAAAAACGTTTTTCAATGTCAAAAATCAATGAATATTGTAAATGCACAAACAGTAATATCTCCACATTGCACGGTGCAATTCTGAAATTTTTAGCTTTTTCCTGTTAATCCTAGCATGATAAAGAAGATTCAAAGAGAGTGAGATGCCAGCTCCTTTCATTCAGTCAGTAGCTTCAAACATTTCTGGTATATGAAAAACATGTTTTTCAATGGCAAAAATCAATGAATATTGTAAATGCACAAACAGTAATATCTCCACATTGCAAGGTGCAATTCTGAAATTTTTTGCTTTTTCCTGTTAATCCTAGCATGATAAAGAAGATTCAAAGAGAGTGAGATGCCAGCTCCTTTCATTCAGTCAGTAGCTTCAAACATTTCTGGTATATGAAAAACATGTTTTTCAATGGCAAAAATCAATGAATATTGTAAATGCACAAACAGTAATATCTCCACATTGCACGGTGCAATTCTGAAATTTTTAGCTTTTTCCTGTTAATCCTAGCATGATAAAGAAGATTCAAAGAGAGTGAGATGCCAGCTCCTTTCATTCAGTCAGTAGCTTCAAACATTTCTGGTATATGAAAAACATGTTTTTCAATGGCAAAAATCAATGAATATTGTAAATGCACAAACAGTAATATCTCCACATTGCAAGGTGCAATTCTGAAATTTTTTCCTTTTCCTGCTAATCCTAGCATGATAAAGAAGATTCAAAGAGTGAGATGCCAGCTCCTTTCATTCAGTCAGTAGCTTCAAACATTTCTGGTATATGAAAAACGTTTTTCAATGTCAAAAATCAATGAATATTGTAAATGCACAAACAGTAATATCTCCACATTGCACGGTGCAATTCTGAAATTTTTAGCTTTTTCCTGTTAATCCTAGCATGATAAAGAAGATTCAAAGAGAGTGAGATGCCAGCTCCTTTCATTCAGTCAGTAGCTTCAAACATTTCTGGTATATGAAAAACATGTTTTTCAATGGCAAAAATCAATGAATATTGTAAATGCAAACAGTAATATCTCCACATTGCAAGGTGCAATTCTGAAATTTTTTGCTTTTTCCTGCTAATCCTAGCATGATAAAGAAGATTCAAAGAGAGTGAGATGCCAGCTCCTTTCATTCAGTCAGTAGCTTCAAACATTTCTGGTATATGAAAAACATGTTTTTCAATGGCAAAAATCAATGAATATTGTAAATGCACAAACAGTAATATCTCCACATTGCAAGGTGCAATTCTGAAATTTTTTGCTTTTTCCTGCTAATCCTAGCATGATAAAGAAGATTCAAAGAGAGTGAGATGCCAGCTCCTTTCATTCAGTCAGTAGCTTCAAACATTTCTGGTATATGAAAAACGTTTTTCAATGTCAAAAATCAATGAATATTGTAAATGCACAAACAGTAATATCTCCACATTGCACGGTGCAATTCTGAAATTTTTAGCTTTTTCCTGTTAATCCTAGCATGATAAAGAAGATTCAAAGAGAGTGAGATGCCAGCTCCTTTCATTCAGTCAGTAGCTTCAAACATTTCTGGTATATGAAAAACATGTTTTTCAATGGCAAAAATCAATGAATATTGTAAATGCACAAACAGTAATATCTCCACATTGCAAGGTGCAATTCTGAAATTTTTTGCTTTTTCCTGTTAATCCTAGCATGATAAAGAAGTTTCAAAGAGAGTGAGATGCCAGCTCCTTTCATTCAGTCAGTAGCTTCAAACATTTCTGGTATATGAAAAACATGTTTTTCAATGGCAAAAATCAATGAATATTGTAAATGCACAAACAGTAATATCTCCACATTGCACGGTGCAATTCTGAAATTTTTAGCTTTTTCCTGTTAATCCTAGCATGATAAAGAAGATTCAAAGAGAGTGAGATGCCAGCTCCTTTCATTCAGTCAGTAGCTTCAAACATTTCTGGTATATGAAAAACATGTTTTTCAATGGCAAAAATCAATGAATATTGTAAATGCACAAACAGTAATATCTCCACATTGCACGGTGCAATTCTGAAATTTTTAGCTTTTTCCTGTTAATCCTAGCATGATAAAGAAGATTCAAAGAGAGTGAGATGCCAGCTCCTTTCATTCAGTCAGTAGCTTCAAACATTTCTGGTATATGAAAAACATGTTTTTCAATGGCAAAAATCAATGAATATTGTAAATGCACAAACAGTAATATCTCCACATTGCACGGTGCAATTCTGAAATTTTTAGCTTTTTCCTGTTAATCCTAGCATGATAAAGAAGATTCAAAGAGAGTGAGATGCCAGCTCCTTTCATTCAGTCAGTAGCTTCAAACATTTCTGGTATATGAAAAACATGTTTTTCAATGGCAAAAATCAATGAATATTGTAAATGCAAACAGTAATATCTCCACATTGCAAGGTGCAATTCTGAAATTTTTTGCTTTTTCCTGCTAATCCTAGCATGATAAAGAAGATTCAAAGAGAGTGAGATGCCAGCTCCTTTCATTCAGTCAGTAGCTTCAAACATTTCTGGTATATGAAAAACATGTTTTTCAATGGCAAAAATCAATGAATATTGTAAATGCACAAACAGTAATATCTCCACATTGCAAGGTGCAATTCTGAAATTTTTTGCTTTTTCCTGCTAATCCTAGCATGATAAAGAAGATTCAAAGAGAGTGAGATGCCAGCTCCTTTCATTCAGTCAGTAGCTTCAAACATTTCTGGTATATGAAAAACGTTTTTCAATGTCAAAAATCAATGAATATTGTAAATGCACAAACAGTAATATCTCCACATTGCACGGTGCAATTCTGAAATTTTTAGCTTTTTCCTGTTAATCCTAGCATGATAAAGAAGATTCAAAGAGAGTGAGATGCCAGCTCCTTTCATTCAGTCAGTAGCTTCAAACATTTCTGGTATATGAAAAACATGTTTTTCAATGGCAAAAATCAATGAATATTGTAAATGCACAAACAGTAATATCTCCACATTGCAAGGTGCAATTCTGAAATTTTTTGCTTTTTCCTGTTAATCCTAGCATGATAAAGAAGATTCAAAGAGAGTGAGATGCCAGCTCCTTTCATTCAGTCAGTAGCTTCAAACATTTCTGGTATATGAAAAACATGTTTTTCAATGGCAAAAATCAATGAATATTGTAAATGCACAAACAGTAATATCTCCACATTGCACGGTGCAATTCTGAAATTTTTAGCTTTTTCCTGTTAATCCTAGCATGATAAAGAAGATTCAAAGAGAGTGAGATGCCAGCTCCTTTCATTCAGTCAGTAGCTTCAAACATTTCTGGTATATGAAAAACATGTTTTTCAATGGCAAAAATCAATGAATATTGTAAATGCACAAACAGTAATATCTCCACATTGCACGGTGCAATTCTGAAATTTTTAGCTTTTTCCTGTTAATCCTAGCATGATAAAGAAGATTCAAAGAGAGTGAGATGCCAGCTCCTTTCATTCAGTCAGTAGCTTCAAACATTTCTGGTATATGAAAAACATGTTTTTCAATGGCAAAAATCAATGAATATTGTAAATGCACAAACAGTAATATCTCCACATTGCAAGGTGCAATTCTGAAATTTTTTGCTTTTTCCTGCTAATCCTAGCATGATAAAGAAGATTCAAAGAGAGTGAGATGCCAGCTCCTTTCATTCAGTCAGTAGCTTCAAACATTTCTGGTATATGAAAAACATGTTTTTCAATGGCAAAAATCAATGAATATTGTAAATGCACAAACAGTAATATCTCCACATTGCACGGTGCAATTCTGAAATTTTTAGCTTTTTCCTGTTAATCCTAGCATGATAAAGAAGATTCAAAGAGAGTGAGATGCCAGCTCCTTTCATTCAGTCAGTAGCTTCAAACATTTCTGGTATATGAAAAACATGTTTTTCAATGGCAAAAATCAATGAATATTGTAAATGCACAAACAGTAATATCTCCACATTGCAAGGTGCAATTCTGAAATTTTTTGCTTTTTCCTGTTAATCCTAGCATGATAAAGAAGATTCAAAGAGAGTGAGATGCCAGCTCCTTTCATTCAGTCAGTAGCTTCAAACATTTCTGGTATATGAAAAACATGTTTTTCAATGGCAAAAATCAATGAATATTGTAAATGCACAAACAGTAATATCTCCACATTGCACGGTGCAATTCTGAAATTTTTAGCTTTTTCCTGTTAATCCTAGCATGATAAAGAAGATTCAGAGTGAGATGCCAGCTCCTTTCATTCAGTCAGTAGCTTCAAACATTTCTGGTATATGAAAAACATGTTTTTCAATGGCAAAAATCAATGAATATTGTAAATGCACAAACAGTAATATCTCCACATTGCAAGGTGCAATTCTGAAATTTTTTGCTTTTTCCTGCTAATCCTAGCATGATAAAGAAGATTCAAAGAGAGTGAGATGCCAGCTCCTTTCATTCAGTCAGTAGCTTCAAACATTTCTGGTATATGAAAAACATGTTTTTCAATGGCAAAAATCAATGAATATTGTAAATGCACAAACAGTAATATCTCCACATTGCACGGTGCAATTCTGAAATTTTTAGCTTTTTCCTGTTAATCCTAGCATGATAAAGAAGATTCAAAGAGAGTGAGATGCCAGCTCCTTTCATTCAGTCAGTAGCTTCAAACATTTCTGGTATATGAAAAACATGTTTTTCAATGGCAAAAATCAATGAATATTGTAAATGCACAAACAGTAATATCTCCACATTGCAAGGTGCAATTCTGAAATTTTTTCCTTTTCCTGCTAATCCTAGCATGATAAAGAAGATTCAAAGAGTGAGATGCCAGCTCCTTTCATTCAGTCAGTAGCTTCAAACATTTCTGGTATATGAAAAACGTTTTTCAATGTCAAAAATCAATGAATATTGTAAATGCACAAACAGTAATATCTCCACATTGCACGGTGCAATTCTGAAATTTTTAGCTTTTTCCTGTTAATCCTAGCATGATAAAGAAGATTCAAAGAGAGTGAGATGCCAGCTCCTTTCATTCAGTCAGTAGCTTCAAACATTTCTGGTATATGAAAAACATGTTTTTCAATGGCAAAAATCAATGAATATTGTAAATGCAAACAGTAATATCTCCACATTGCAAGGTGCAATTCTGAAATTTTTTGCTTTTTCCTGCTAATCCTAGCATGATAAAGAAGATTCAAAGAGAGTGAGATGCCAGCTCCTTTCATTCAGTCAGTAGCTTCAAACATTTCTGGTATATGAAAAACATGTTTTTCAATGGCAAAAATCAATGAATATTGTAAATGCACAAACAGTAATATCTCCACATTGCACGGTGCAATTCTGAAATTTTTAGCTTTTTCCTGTTAATCCTAGCATGATAAAGAAGATTCAGAGTGAGATGCCAGCTCCTTTCATTCAGTCAGTAGCTTCAAACATTTCTGGTATATGAAAAACATGTTTTTCAATGGCAAAAATCAATGAATATTGTAAATGCACAAACAGTAATATCTCCACATTGCAAGGTGCAATTCTGAAATTTTTTGCTTTTTCCTGCTAATCCTAGCATGATAAAGAAGATTCAAAGAGAGTGAGATGCCAGCTCCTTTCATTCAGTCAGTAGCTTCAAACATTTCTGGTATATGAAAAACATGTTTTTCAATGGCAAAAATCAATGAATATTGTAAATGCACAAACAGTAATATCTCCACATTGCACGGTGCAATTCTGAAATTTTTAGCTTTTTCCTGTTAATCCTAGCATGATAAAGAAGATTCAAAGAGAGTGAGATGCCAGCTCCTTTCATTCAGTCAGTAGCTTCAAACATTTCTGGTATATGAAAAACATGTTTTTCAATGGCAAAAATCAATGAATATTGTAAATGCACAAACAGTAATATCTCCACATTGCACGGTGCAATTCTGAAATTTTTAGCTTTTTCCTGTTAATCCTAGCATGATAAAGAAGATTCAAAGAGAGTGAGATGCTAGCTCCTTTCATTCAGTCAGTAGCTTCAAACATTTCTGGTATATGAAAAACATGTTTTTCAATGGCAAAAATCAATGAATATTGTAAATGCACAAACAGTAATATCTCCACATTGCACGGTGCAATTCTGAAATTTTTAGCTTTTTCCTGTTAATCCTAGCATGATAAAGAAGATTCAAAGAGAGTGAGATGCCAGCTCCTTTCAGTCAGTAGCTTCAAACATTTCTGGTATATGAAAAACATGTTTTTCAATGGCAAAAATCAATGAATATTGTAAATGCACAAACAGTAATATCTCCACATTGCAAGGTGCAATTCTGAAATTTTTTCCTTTTCCTGCTAATCCTAGCATGATAAAGAAGATTCAAAGAGTGAGATGCCAGCTCCTTTCATTCAGTCAGTAGCTTCAAACATTTCTGGTATATGAAAAACGTTTTTCAATGTCAAAAATCAATGAATATTGTAAATGCACAAACAGTAATATCTCCACATTGCAAGGTGCAATTCTGAAATTTTTTGCTTTTTCCTGCTAATCCTAGCATGATAAAGAAGATTCAAAGAGAGTGAGATGCCAGCTCCTTTCATTCAGTCAGTAGCTTCAAACATTTCTGGTATATGAAAAACATGTTTTTCAATGGCAAAAATCAATGAATATTGTAAATGCACAAACAGTAATATCTCCACATTGCAAGGTGCAATTCTGAAATTTTTTGCTTTTTCCTGCTAATCCTAGCATGATAAAGAAGATTCAAAGAGAGTGAGATGCCAGCTCCATTCATTCAGTCAGTAGCTTCAAACATTTCTGGTATATGAAAAACGTTTTTCAATGTCAAAAATCAATGAATATTGTAAATGCACAAACAGTAATATCTCCACATTGCACGGTGCAATTCTGAAATTTTTAGCTTTTTCCTGTTAATCCTAGCATGATAAAGAAGATTCAAAGAGAGTGAGATGCCAGCTCCTTTCATTCAGTCAGTAGCTTCAAACATTTCTGGTATATGAAAAACATGTTTTTCAATGGCAAAAATCAATGAATATTGTAAATGCACAAACAGTAATATCTCCACATTGCAAGGTGCAATTCTGAAATTTTTTGCTTTTTCCTGTTAATCCTAGCATGATAAAGAAGATTCAAAGAGAGTGAGATGCCAGCTCCTTTCATTCAGTCAGTAGCTTCAAACATTTCTGGTATATGAAAAACATGTTTTTCAATGGCAAAAATCAATGAATATTGTAAATGCACAAACAGTAATATCTCCACATTGCACGGTGCAATTCTGAAATTTTTAGCTTTTTCCTGTTAATCCTAGCATGATAAAGAAGATTCAAAGAGAGTGAGATGCCAGCTCCTTTCATTCAGTCAGTAGCTTCAAACATTTCTGGTATATGAAAAACATGTTTTTCAATGGCAAAAATCAATGAATATTGTAAATGCACAAACAGTAATATCTCCACATTGCAAGGTGCAATTCTGAAATTTTTTCCTTTTCCTGCTAATCCTAGCATGATAAAGAAGATTCAAAGAGTGAGATGCCAGCTCCTTTCATTCAGTCAGTAGCTTCAAACATTTCTGGTATATGAAAAACGTTTTTCAATGTCAAAAATCAATGAATATTGTAAATGCACAAACAGTAATATCTCCACATTGCACGGTGCAATTCTGAAATTTTTAGCTTTTTCCTGTTAATCCTAGCATGATAAAGAAGATTCAAAGAGAGTGAGATGCCAGCTCCTTTCATTCAGTCAGTAGCTTCAAACATTTCTGGTATATGAAAAACATGTTTTTCAATGGCAAAAATCAATGAATATTGTAAATGCAAACAGTAATATCTCCACATTGCAAGGTGCAATTCTGAAATTTTTTGCTTTTTCCTGCTAATCCTAGCATGATAAAGAAGATTCAAAGAGAGTGAGATGCCAGCTCCTTTCATTCAGTCAGTAGCTTCAAACATTTCTGGTATATGAAAAACATGTTTTTCAATGGCAAAAATCAATGAATATTGTAAATGCACAAACAGTAATATCTCCACATTGCAAGGTGCAATTCTGAAATTTTTTGCTTTTTCCTGCTAATCCTAGCATGATAAAGAAGATTCAAAGAGAGTGAGATGCCAGCTCCTTTCATTCAGTCAGTAGCTTCAAACATTTCTGGTATATGAAAAACGTTTTTCAATGTCAAAAATCAATGAATATTGTAAATGCACAAACAGTAATATCTCCACATTGCACGGTGCAATTCTGAAATTTTTAGCTTTTTCCTGTTAATCCTAGCATGATAAAGAAGATTCAAAGAGAGTGAGATGCCAGCTCCTTTCATTCAGTCAGTAGCTTCAAACATTTCTGGTATATGAAAAACATGTTTTTCAATGGCAAAAATCAATGAATATTGTAAATGCACAAACAGTAATATCTCCACATTGCAAGGTGCAATTCTGAAATTTTTTGCTTTTTCCTGTTAATCCTAGCATGATAAAGAAGTTTCAAAGAGAGTGAGATGCCAGCTCCTTTCATTCAGTCAGTAGCTTCAAACATTTCTGGTATATGAAAAACATGTTTTTCAATGGCAAAAATCAATGAATATTGTAAATGCACAAACAGTAATATCTCCACATTGCACGGTGCAATTCTGAAATTTTTAGCTTTTTCCTGTTAATCCTAGCATGATAAAGAAGATTCAAAGAGAGTGAGATGCCAGCTCCTTTCATTCAGTCAGTAGCTTCAAACATTTCTGGTATATGAAAAACATGTTTTTCAATGGCAAAAATCAATGAATATTGTAAATGCACAAACAGTAATATCTCCACATTGCACGGTGCAATTCTGAAATTTTTAGCTTTTTCCTGTTAATCCTAGCATGATAAAGAAGATTCAAAGAGAGTGAGATGCCAGCTCCTTTCATTCAGTCAGTAGCTTCAAACATTTCTGGTATATGAAAAACATGTTTTTCAATGGCAAAAATCAATGAATATTGTAAATGCACAAACAGTAATATCTCCACATTGCACGGTGCAATTCTGAAATTTTTAGCTTTTTCCTGTTAATCCTAGCATGATAAAGAAGATTCAAAGAGAGTGAGATGCCAGCTCCTTTCATTCAGTCAGTAGCTTCAAACATTTCTGGTATATGAAAAACATGTTTTTCAATGGCAAAAATCAATGAATATTGTAAATGCAAACAGTAATATCTCCACATTGCAAGGTGCAATTCTGAAATTTTTTGCTTTTTCCTGCTAATCCTAGCATGATAAAGAAGATTCAAAGAGAGTGAGATGCCAGCTCCTTTCATTCAGTCAGTAGCTTCAAACATTTCTGGTATATGAAAAACATGTTTTTCAATGGCAAAAATCAATGAATATTGTAAATGCACAAACAGTAATATCTCCACATTGCAAGGTGCAATTCTGAAATTTTTTGCTTTTTCCTGCTAATCCTAGCATGATAAAGAAGATTCAAAGAGAGTGAGATGCCAGCTCCTTTCATTCAGTCAGTAGCTTCAAACATTTCTGGTATATGAAAAACGTTTTTCAATGTCAAAAATCAATGAATATTGTAAATGCACAAACAGTAATATCTCCACATTGCACGGTGCAATTCTGAAATTTTTAGCTTTTTCCTGTTAATCCTAGCATGATAAAGAAGATTCAAAGAGAGTGAGATGCCAGCTCCTTTCATTCAGTCAGTAGCTTCAAACATTTCTGGTATATGAAAAACATGTTTTTCAATGGCAAAAATCAATGAATATTGTAAATGCACAAACAGTAATATCTCCACATTGCAAGGTGCAATTCTGAAATTTTTTGCTTTTTCCTGTTAATCCTAGCATGATAAAGAAGATTCAAAGAGAGTGAGATGCCAGCTCCTTTCATTCAGTCAGTAGCTTCAAACATTTCTGGTATATGAAAAACATGTTTTTCAATGGCAAAAATCAATGAATATTGTAAATGCACAAACAGTAATATCTCCACATTGCACGGTGCAATTCTGAAATTTTTAGCTTTTTCCTGTTAATCCTAGCATGATAAAGAAGATTCAAAGAGAGTGAGATGCCAGCTCCTTTCATTCAGTCAGTAGCTTCAAACATTTCTGGTATATGAAAAACATGTTTTTCAATGGCAAAAATCAATGAATATTGTAAATGCACAAACAGTAATATCTCCACATTGCACGGTGCAATTCTGAAATTTTTAGCTTTTTCCTGTTAATCCTAGCATGATAAAGAAGATTCAAAGAGAGTGAGATGCCAGCTCCTTTCATTCAGTCAGTAGCTTCAAACATTTCTGGTATATGAAAAACATGTTTTTCAATGGCAAAAATCAATGAATATTGTAAATGCACAAACAGTAATATCTCCACATTGCAAGGTGCAATTCTGAAATTTTTTGCTTTTTCCTGCTAATCCTAGCATGATAAAGAAGATTCAAAGAGAGTGAGATGCCAGCTCCTTTCATTCAGTCAGTAGCTTCAAACATTTCTGGTATATGAAAAACATGTTTTTCAATGGCAAAAATCAATGAATATTGTAAATGCACAAACAGTAATATCTCCACATTGCACGGTGCAATTCTGAAATTTTTAGCTTTTTCCTGTTAATCCTAGCATGATAAAGAAGATTCAAAGAGAGTGAGATGCCAGCTCCTTTCATTCAGTCAGTAGCTTCAAACATTTCTGGTATATGAAAAACATGTTTTTCAATGGCAAAAATCAATGAATATTGTAAATGCACAAACAGTAATATCTCCACATTGCAAGGTGCAATTCTGAAATTTTTTGCTTTTTCCTGTTAATCCTAGCATGATAAAGAAGATTCAAAGAGAGTGAGATGCCAGCTCCTTTCATTCAGTCAGTAGCTTCAAACATTTCTGGTATATGAAAAACATGTTTTTCAATGGCAAAAATCAATGAATATTGTAAATGCACAAACAGTAATATCTCCACATTGCACGGTGCAATTCTGAAATTTTTAGCTTTTTCCTGTTAATCCTAGCATGATAAAGAAGATTCAGAGTGAGATGCCAGCTCCTTTCATTCAGTCAGTAGCTTCAAACATTTCTGGTATATGAAAAACATGTTTTTCAATGGCAAAAATCAATGAATATTGTAAATGCACAAACAGTAATATCTCCACATTGCAAGGTGCAATTCTGAAATTTTTTGCTTTTTCCTGCTAATCCTAGCATGATAAAGAAGATTCAAAGAGAGTGAGATGCCAGCTCCTTTCATTCAGTCAGTAGCTTCAAACATTTCTGGTATATGAAAAACATGTTTTTCAATGGCAAAAATCAATGAATATTGTAAATGCACAAACAGTAATATCTCCACATTGCACGGTGCAATTCTGAAATTTTTAGCTTTTTCCTGTTAATCCTAGCATGATAAAGAAGATTCAAAGAGAGTGAGATGCCAGCTCCTTTCATTCAGTCAGTAGCTTCAAACATTTCTGGTATATGAAAAACATGTTTTTCAATGGCAAAAATCAATGAATATTGTAAATGCACAAACAGTAATATCTCCACATTGCAAGGTGCAATTCTGAAATTTTTTGCTTTTTCCTGTTAATCCTAGCATGATAAAGAAGATTCAAAGAGAGTGAGATGCCAGCTCCTTTCATTCAGTCAGTAGCTTCAAACATTTCTGGTATATGAAAAACATGTTTTTCAATGGCAAAAATCAATGAATATTGTAAATGCACAAACAGTAATATCTCCACATTGCACGGTGCAATTCTGAAATTTTTAGCTTTTTCCTGTTAATCCTAGCATGATAAAGAAGATTCAAAGAGAGTGAGATGCCAGCTCCTTTCATTCAGTCAGTAGCTTCAAACATTTCTGGTATATGAAAAACATGTTTTTCAATGGCAAAAATCAATGAATATTGTAAATGCACAAACAGTAATATCTCCACATTGCACGGTGCAATTCTGAAATTTTTAGCTTTTTCCTGTTAATCCTAGCATGATAAAGAAGATTCAAAGAGAGTGAGATGCCAGCTCCTTTCATTCAGTCAGTAGCTTCAAACATTTCTGGTATATGAAAAACATGTTTTTCAATGGCAAAAATCAATGAATATTGTAAATGCAAACAGTAATATCTCCACATTGCAAGGTGCAATTCTGAAATTTTTTGCTTTTTCCTGCTAATCCTAGCATGATAAAGAAGATTCAAAGAGAGTGAGATGCCAGCTCCTTTCATTCAGTCAGTAGCTTCAAACATTTCTGGTATATGAAAAACATGTTTTTCAATGGCAAAAATCAATGAATATTGTAAATGCACAAACAGTAATATCTCCACATTGCAAGGTGCAATTCTGAAATTTTTTGCTTTTTCCTGCTAATCCTAGCATGATAAAGAAGATTCAAAGAGAGTGAGATGCCAGCTCCTTTCATTCAGTCAGTAGCTTCAAACATTTCTGGTATATGAAAAACGTTTTTCAATGTCAAAAATCAATGAATATTGTAAATGCACAAACAGTAATATCTCCACATTGCACGGTGCAATTCTGAAATTTTTAGCTTTTTCCTGTTAATCCTAGCATGATAAAGAAGATTCAAAGAGAGTGAGATGCCAGCTCCTTTCATTCAGTCAGTAGCTTCAAACATTTCTGGTATATGAAAAACATGTTTTTCAATGGCAAAAATCAATGAATATTGTAAATGCACAAACAGTAATATCTCCACATTGCAAGGTGCAATTCTGAAATTTTTTGCTTTTTCCTGTTAATCCTAGCATGATAAAGAAGATTCAAAGAGAGTGAGATGCCAGCTCCTTTCATTCAGTCAGTAGCTTCAAACATTTCTGGTATATGAAAAACATGTTTTTCAATGGCAAAAATCAATGAATATTGTAAATGCACAAACAGTAATATCTCCACATTGCACGGTGCAATTCTGAAATTTTTAGCTTTTTCCTGTTAATCCTAGCATGATAAAGAAGATTCAAAGAGAGTGAGATGCCAGCTCCTTTCATTCAGTCAGTAGCTTCAAACATTTCTGGTATATGAAAAACATGTTTTTCAATGGCAAAAATCAATGAATATTGTAAATGCACAAACAGTAATATCTCCACATTGCACGGTGCAATTCTGAAATTTTTAGCTTTTTCCTGTTAATCCTAGCATGATAAAGAAGATTCAAAGAGAGTGAGATGCCAGCTCCTTTCATTCAGTCAGTAGCTTCAAACATTTCTGGTATATGAAAAACATGTTTTTCAATGGCAAAAATCAATGAATATTGTAAATGCACAAACAGTAATATCTCCACATTGCAAGGTGCAATTCTGAAATTTTTTGCTTTTTCCTGCTAATCCTAGCATGATAAAGAAGATTCAAAGAGAGTGAGATGCCAGCTCCTTTCATTCAGTCAGTAGCTTCAAACATTTCTGGTATATGAAAAACATGTTTTTCAATGGCAAAAATCAATGAATATTGTAAATGCACAAACAGTAATATCTCCACATTGCACGGTGCAATTCTGAAATTTTTAGCTTTTTCCTGTTAATCCTAGCATGATAAAGAAGATTCAAAGAGAGTGAGATGCCAGCTCCTTTCATTCAGTCAGTAGCTTCAAACATTTCTGGTATATGAAAAACATGTTTTTCAATGGCAAAAATCAATGAATATTGTAAATGCACAAACAGTAATATCTCCACATTGCACGGTGCAATTCTGAAATTTTTAGCTTTTTCCTGTTAATCCTAGCATGATAAAGAAGATTCAGAGTGAGATGCCAGCTCCTTTCATTCAGTCAGTAGCTTCAAACATTTCTGGTATATGAAAAACATGTTTTTCAATGGCAAAAATCAATGAATATTGTAAATGCACAAACAGTAATATCTCCACATTGCAAGGTGCAATTCTGAAATTTTTTGCTTTTTCCTGCTAATCCTAGCATGATAAAGAAGATTCAAAGAGAGTGAGATGCCAGCTCCTTTCATTCAGTCAGTAGCTTCAAACATTTCTGGTATATGAAAAACATGTTTTTCAATGGCAAAAATCAATGAATATTGTAAATGCACAAACAGTAATATCTCCACATTGCACGGTGCAATTCTGAAATTTTTAGCTTTTTCCTGTTAATCCTAGCATGATAAAGAAGATTCAAAGAGAGTGAGATGCCAGCTCCTTTCATTCAGTCAGTAGCTTCAAACATTTCTGGTATATGAAAAACATGTTTTTCAATGGCAAAAATCAATGAATATTGTAAATGCACAAACAGTAATATCTCCACATTGCAAGGTGCAATTCTGAAATTTTTTGCTTTTTCCTGCTAATCCTAGCATGATAAAGAAGATTCAAAGAGAGTGAGATGCCAGCTCCTTTCATTCAGTCAGTAGCTTCAAACATTTCTGGTATATGAAAAACGTTTTTCAATGTCAAAAATCAATGAATATTGTAAATGCACAAACAGTAATATCTCCACATTGCACGGTGCAATTCTGAAATTTTTAGCTTTTTCCTGTTAATCCTAGCATGATAAAGAAGATTCAAAGAGAGTGAGATGCCAGCTCCTTTCATTCAGTCAGTAGCTTCAAACATTTCTGGTATATGAAAAACGTTTTTCAATGGCAAAAATCAATGAATATTGTAAATGCACAAACAGTAATATCTCCACATTGCAAGGTGCAATTCTGAAATTTTTTGCTTTTTCCTGTTAATCCTAGCATGATAAAGAAGATTCAAAGAGAGTGAGATGCCAGCTCCTTTCATTCAGTCAGTAGCTTCAAACATTTCTGGTATATGAAAAACATGTTTTTCAATGGCAAAAATCAATGAATATTGTAAATGCACAAACAGTAATATCTCCACATTGCACGGTGCAATTCTGAAATTTTTAGCTTTTTCCTGTTAATCCTAGCATGATAAAGAAGATTCAAAGAGAGTGAGATGCCAGCTCCTTTCATTCAGTCAGTAGCTTCAAACATTTCTGGTATATGAAAAACATGTTTTTCAATGGCAAAAATCAATGAATATTGTAAATGCACAAACAGTAATATCTCCACATTGCACGGTGCAATTCTGAAATTTTTAGCTTTTTCCTGTTAATCCTAGCATGATAAAGAAGATTCAAAGAGAGTGAGATGCCAGCTCCTTTCATTCAGTCAGTAGCTTCAAACATTTCTGGTATATGAAAAACATGTTTTTCAATGGCAAAAATCAATGAATATTGTAAATGCACAAACAGTAATATCTCCACATTGCACGGTGCAATTCTGAAATTTTTAGCTTTTTCCTGTTAATCCTAGCATGATAAAGAAGATTCAAAGAGAGTGAGATGCCAGCTCCTTTCATTCAGTCAGTAGCTTCAAACATTTCTGGTATATGAAAAACATGTTTTTCAATGGCAAAAATCAATGAATATTGTAAATGCAAACAGTAATATCTCCACATTGCAAGGTGCAATTCTGAAATTTTTTGCTTTTTCCTGCTAATCCTAGCATGATAAAGAAGATTCAAAGAGAGTGAGATGCCAGCTCCTTTCATTCAGTCAGTAGCTTCAAACATTTCTGGTATATGAAAAACATGTTTTTCAATGGCAAAAATCAATGAATATTGTAAATGCACAAACAGTAATATCTCCACATTGCAAGGTGCAATTCTGAAATTTTTTGCTTTTTCCTGCTAATCCTAGCATGATAAAGAAGATTCAAAGAGAGTGAGATGCCAGCTCCTTTCATTCAGTCAGTAGCTTCAAACATTTCTGGTATATGAAAAACGTTTTTCAATGTCAAAAATCAATGAATATTGTAAATGCACAAACAGTAATATCTCCACATTGCACGGTGCAATTCTGAAATTTTTAGCTTTTTCCTGTTAATCCTAGCATGATAAAGAAGATTCAAAGAGAGTGAGATGCCAGCTCCTTTCATTCAGTCAGTAGCTTCAAACATTTCTGGTATATGAAAAACATGTTTTTCAATGGCAAAAATCAATGAATATTGTAAATGCACAAACAGTAATATCTCCACATTGCAAGGTGCAATTCTGAAATTTTTTGCTTTTTCCTGTTAATCCTAGCATGATAAAGAAGATTCAAAGAGAGTGAGATGCCAGCTCCTTTCATTCAGTCAGTAGCTTCAAACATTTCTGGTATATGAAAAACATGTTTTTCAATGGCAAAAATCAATGAATATTGTAAATGCACAAACAGTAATATCTCCACATTGCACGGTGCAATTCTGAAATTTTTAGCTTTTTCCTGTTAATCCTAGCATGATAAAGAAGATTCAAAGAGAGTGAGATGCCAGCTCCTTTCATTCAGTCAGTAGCTTCAAACATTTCTGGTATATGAAAAACATGTTTTTCAATGGCAAAAATCAATGAATATTGTAAATGCACAAACAGTAATATCTCCACATTGCACGGTGCAATTCTGAAATTTTTAGCTTTTTCCTGTTAATCCTAGCATGATAAAGAAGATTCAAAGAGAGTGAGATGCCAGCTCCTTTCATTCAGTCAGTAGCTTCAAACATTTCTGGTATATGAAAAACATGTTTTTCAATGGCAAAAATCAATGAATATTGTAAATGCACAAACAGTAATATCTCCACATTGCAAGGTGCAATTCTGAAATTTTTTGCTTTTTCCTGCTAATCCTAGCATGATAAAGAAGATTCAAAGAGAGTGAGATGCCAGCTCCTTTCATTCAGTCAGTAGCTTCAAACATTTCTGGTATATGAAAAACATGTTTTTCAATGGCAAAAATCAATGAATATTGTAAATGCACAAACAGTAATATCTCCACATTGCACGGTGCAATTCTGAAATTTTTAGCTTTTTCCTGTTAATCCTAGCATGATAAAGAAGATTCAAAGAGAGTGAGATGCCAGCTCCTTTCATTCAGTCAGTAGCTTCAAACATTTCTGGTATATGAAAAACATGTTTTTCAATGGCAAAAATCAATGAATATTGTAAATGCACAAACAGTAATATCTCCACATTGCAAGGTGCAATTCTGAAATTTTTTGCTTTTTCCTGTTAATCCTAGCATGATAAAGAAGATTCAAAGAGAGTGAGATGCCAGCTCCTTTCATTCAGTCAGTAGCTTCAAACATTTCTGGTATATGAAAAACATGTTTTTCAATGGCAAAAATCAATGAATATTGTAAATGCACAAACAGTAATATCTCCACATTGCACGGTGCAATTCTGAAATTTTTAGCTTTTTCCTGTTAATCCTAGCATGATAAAGAAGATTCAGAGTGAGATGCCAGCTCCTTTCATTCAGTCAGTAGCTTCAAACATTTCTGGTATATGAAAAACATGTTTTTCAATGGCAAAAATCAATGAATATTGTAAATGCACAAACAGTAATATCTCCACATTGCAAGGTGCAATTCTGAAATTTTTTGCTTTTTCCTGCTAATCCTAGCATGATAAAGAAGATTCAAAGAGAGTGAGATGCCAGCTCCTTTCATTCAGTCAGTAGCTTCAAACATTTCTGGTATATGAAAAACATGTTTTTCAATGGCAAAAATCAATGAATATTGTAAATGCACAAACAGTAATATCTCCACATTGCACGGTGCAATTCTGAAATTTTTAGCTTTTTCCTGTTAATCCTAGCATGATAAAGAAGATTCAAAGAGAGTGAGATGCCAGCTCCTTTCATTCAGTCAGTAGCTTCAAACATTTCTGGTATATGAAAAACATGTTTTTCAATGGCAAAAATCAATGAATATTGTAAATGCACAAACAGTAATATCTCCACATTGCACGGTGCAATTCTGAAATTTTTAGCTTTTTCCTGTTAATCCTAGCATGATAAAGAAGATTCAAAGAGAGTGAGATGCTAGCTCCTTTCATTCAGTCAGTAGCTTCAAACATTTCTGGTATATGAAAAACATGTTTTTCAATGGCAAAAATCAATGAATATTGTAAATGCACAAACAGTAATATCTCCACATTGCACGGTGCAATTCTGAAATTTTTAGCTTTTTCCTGTTAATCCTAGCATGATAAAGAAGATTCAAAGAGAGTGAGATGCCAGCTCCTTTCATTCAGTCAGTAGCTTCAAACATTTCTGGTATATGAAAAACATGTTTTTCAATGGCAAAAATCAATGAATATTGTAAATGCACAAACAGTAATATCTCCACATTGAAAGGTGCAATTCTGAAATTTTTTCCTTTTCCTGCTAATCCTAGCATGATAAAGAAGATTCAAAGAGTGAGATGCCAGCTCCTTTCATTCAGTCAGTAGCTTCAAACATTTCTGGTATATGAAAAACGTTTTTCAATGTCAAAAATCAATGAATATTGTAAATGCACAAACAGTAATATCTCCACATTGCACGGTGCAATTCTGAAATTTTTAGCTTTTTCCTGTTAATCCTAGCATGATAAAGAAGATTCAAAGAGAGTGAGATGCCAGCTCCTTTCATTCAGTCAGTAGCTTCAAACATTTCTGGTATATGAAAAACATGTTTTTCAATGGCAAAAATCAATGAATATTGTAAATGCACAAACAGTAATATCTCCACATTGCAAGGTGCAATTCTGAAATTTTTTGCTTTTTCCTGTTAATCCTAGCATGATAAAGAAGATTCAAAGAGAGTGAGATGCCAGCTCCTTTCATTCAGTCAGTAGCTTCAAACATTTCTGGTATATGAAAAACATGTTTTTCAATGGCAAAAATCAATGAATATTGTAAATGCACAAACAGTAATATCTCCACATTGCACGGTGCAATTCTGAAATTTTTAGCTTTTTCCTGTTAATCCTAGCATGATAAAGAAGATTCAAAGAGAGTGAGATGCCAGCTCCTTTCATTCAGTCAGTAGCTTCAAACATTTCTGGTATATGAAAAACATGTTTTTCAATGGCAAAAATCAATGAATATTGTAAATGCACAAACAGTAATATCTCCACATTGCACGGTGCAATTCTGAAATTTTTAGCTTTTTCCTGTTAATCCTAGCATGATAAAGAAGATTCAAAGAGAGTGAGATGCCAGCTCCTTTCATTCAGTCAGTAGCTTCAAACATTTCTGGTATATGAAAAACATGTTTTTCAATGGCAAAAATCAATGAATATTGTAAATGCACAAACAGTAATATCTCCACATTGCAAGGTGCAATTCTGAAATTTTTTGCTTTTTCCTGCTAATCCTAGCATGATAAAGAAGATTCAAAGAGAGTGAGATGCCAGCTCCTTTCATTCAGTCAGTAGCTTCAAACATTTCTGGTATATGAAAAACATGTTTTTCAATGGTAAAAATCAATGAATATTGTAAATGCACAAACAGTAATATCTCCACATTGCACGGTGCAATTCTGAAATTTTTAGCTTTTTCCTGTTAATCCTAGCATGATAAAGAAGATTCAAAGAGAGTGAGATGCCAGCTCCTTTCATTCAGTCAGTAGCTTCAAACATTTCTGGTATATGAAAAACATGTTTTTCAATGGCAAAAATCAATGAATATTGTAAATGCACAAACAGTAATATCTCCACATTGCAAGGTGCAATTCTGAAATTTTTTGCTTTTTCCTGTTAATCCTAGCATGATAAAGAAGATTCAAAGAGAGTGAGATGCCAGCTCCTTTCATTCAGTCAGTAGCTTCAAACATTTCTGGTATATGAAAAACATGTTTTTCAATGGCAAAAATCAATGAATATTGTAAATGCACAAACAGTAATATCTCCACATTGCACGGTGCAATTCTGAAATTTTTAGCTTTTTCCTGTTAATCCTAGCATGATAAAGAAGATTCAAAGAGAGTGAGATGCCAGCTCCTTTCATTCAGTCAGTAGCTTCAAACATTTCTGGTATATGAAAAACATGTTTTTCAATGGCAAAAATCAATGAATATTGTAAATGCACAAACAGTAATATCTCCACATTGCAAGGTGCAATTCTGAAATTTTTTGCTTTTTCCTGCTAATCCTAGCATGATAAAGAAGATTCAAAGAGAGTGAGATGCCAGCTCCTTTCATTCAGTCAGTAGCTTCAAACATTTCTGGTATATGAAAAACATGTTTTTCAATGGCAAAAATCAATGAATATTGTAAATGCACAAACAGTAATATCTCCACATTGCACGGTGCAATTCTGAAATTTTTAGCTTTTTCCTGTTAATCCTAGCATGATAAAGAAGATTCAAAGAGAGTGAGATGCCAGCTCCTTTCATTCAGTCAGTAGCTTCAAACATTTCTGGTATATGAAAAACATGTTTTTCAATGGCAAAAATCAATGAATATTGTAAATGCACAAACAGTAATATCTCCACATTGCAAGGTGCAATTCTGAAATTTTTTGCTTTTTCCTGTTAATCCTAGCATGATAAAGAAGATTCAAAGAGAGTGAGATGCCAGCTCCTTTCATTCAGTCAGTAGCTTCAAACATTTCTGGTATATGAAAAACATGTTTTTCAATGGCAAAAATCAATGAATATTGTAAATGCACAAACAGTAATATCTCCACATTGCAAGGTGCAATTCTGAAATTTTTTGCTTTTTCCTGCTAATCCTAGCATGATAAAGAAGATTCAAAGAGAGTGAGATGCCAGCTCCTTTCATTCAGTCAGTAGCTTCAAACATTTCTGGTATATGAAAAACATGTTTTTCAATGGCAAAAATCAATGAATATTGTAAATGCACAAACAGTAATATCTCCACATTGCAAGGTGCAATTCTGAAATTTTTAGCTTTTTCCTGTTAATCCTAGCATGATAAAGAAGATTCAAAGAGAGTGAGATGCCAGCTCCTTTCATTCAGTCAGTAGCTTCAAACATTTCTGGTATATGAAAAACATGTTTTTCAATAGCAAAAATCAATGAATATTGTAAATGCACAAACAGTAATATCTCCACATTGCAAGGTGCAATTCTGAAATTTTTTGCTTTTTCCTGCTAATCCTAGCATGATAAAGAAGATTCAAAGAGAGTGAGATGCCAGCTCCTTTCAGTCAGTAGCTTCAAACATTTCTGGTATATGAAAAACATGTTTTTCAATGGCAAAAATCAATGAATATTGTAAATGCACAAACAGTAATATCTCCACATTGCACAGTGCAATTCTGAAATTTTTAGCTTTTTCCTGTTAATCCTAGCATGATAAAGAAGATTCAAAGAGAGTGAGATGCCAGCTCCTTTCATTCAGTCAGTAGCTTCAAACATTTCTGGTATATGAAAAACATGTTTTTCAATGGCAAAAATCAATGAATATTGTAAATGCACAAACAGTAATATCTCCACATTGCACGGTGCAATTCTGAAATTTTTAGCTTTTTCCTGTTAATCCAAGCATGATAAAGAAGATTCAAAGAGAGTGAGATGCCAGCTCCTTTCATTCAGTCAGTAGCTTCAAACATTTCTGGTATATGAAAAACATGTTTTTCAATGGCAAAAATCAATGAATATTGTAAATGCACAAACAGTAATATCTCCACATTGCACGGTGCAATTCTGAAATTTTTAGCTTTTTCCTGTTAATCCTAGCATGATAAAGAAGATTCAAAGAGAGTGAGATGCTAGCTCCTTTCATTCAGTCAGTAGCTTCAAACATTTCTGGTATATGAAAAACATGTTTTTCAATGGCAAAAATCAATGAATATTGTAAATGCACAAACAGTAATATCTCCACATTGCACGGTGCAATTCTGAAATTTTTAGCTTTTTCCTGTTAATCCTAGCATGATAAAGAAGATTCAAAGAGAGTGAGATGCCAGCTCCTTTCATTCAGTCAGTAGCTTCAAACATTTCTGGTATATGAAAAACATGTTTTTCAATGGCAAAAATCAATGAATATTGTAAATGCACAAACAGTAATATCTCCACATTGCAAGGTGCAATTCTGAAATTTTTTCCTTTTCCTGCTAATCCTAGCATGATAAAGAAGATTCAAAGAGTGAGATGCCAGCTCCTTTCATTCAGTCAGTAGCTTCAAACATTTCTGGTATATGAAAAACGTTTTTCAATGTCAAAAATCAATGAATATTGTAAATGCACAAACAGTAATATCTCCACATTGCACGGTGCAATTCTGAAATTTTTAGCTTTTTCCTGTTAATCCTAGCATGATAAAGAAGATTCAAAGAGAGTGAGATGCCAGCTCCTTTCATTCAGTCAGTAGCTTCAAACATTTCTGGTATATGAAAAACATGTTTTTCAATGGCAAAAATCAATGAATATTGTAAATGCACAAACAGTAATATCTCCACATTGCAAGGTGCAATTCTGAAATTTTTTGCTTTTTCCTGTTAATCCTAGCATGATAAAGAAGATTCAAAGAGAGTGAGATGCCAGCTCCTTTCATTCAGTCAGTAGCTTCAAACATTTCTGGTATATGAAAAACATGTTTTTCAATGGCAAAAATCAATGAATATTGTAAATGCACAAACAGTAACATCTCCACATTGCACGGTGCAATTCTGAAATTTTTAGCTTTTTCCTGTTAATCCTAGCATGATAAAGAAGATTCAAAGAGAGTGAGATGCCAGCTCCTTTCATTCAGTCAGTAGCTTCAAACATTTCTGGTATATGAAAAACATGTTTTTCAATGGCAAAAATCAATGAATATTGTAAATGCACAAACAGTAATATCTCCACATTGCACGGTGCAATTCTGAAATTTTTAGCTTTTTCCTGTTAATCCTAGCATGATAAAGAAGATTCAAAGAGAGTGAGATGCCAGCTCCTTTCATTCAGTCAGTAGCTTCAAACATTTCTGGTATATGAAAAACATGTTTTTCAATGGCAAAAATCAATGAATATTGTAAATGCACAAACAGTAATATCTCCACATTGCAAGGTGCAATTCTGAAATTTTTTGCTTTTTCCTGCTAATCCTAGCATGATAAAGAAGATTCAAAGAGAGTGAGATGCCAGCTCCTTTCATTCAGTCAGTAGCTTCAAACATTTCTGGTATATGAAAAACATGTTTTTCAATGGCAAAAATCAATGAATATTGTAAATGCACAAACAGTAATATCTCCACATTGCACGGTGCAATTCTGAAATTTTTAGCTTTTTCCTGTTAATCCTAGCATGATAAAGAAGATTCAAAGAGAGTGAGATGCCAGCTCCTTTCATTCAGTCAGTAGCTTCAAACATTTCTGGTATATGAAAAACATGTTTTTCAATGGCAAAAATCAATGAATATTGTAAATGCACAAACAGTAATATCTCCACATTGCAAGGTGCAATTCTGAAATTTTTTGCTTTTTCCTGTTAATCCTAGCATGATAAAGAAGATTCAAAGAGAGTGAGATGCCAGCTCCTTTCATTCAGTCAGTAGCTTCAAACATTTCTGGTATATGAAAAACATGTTTTTCAATGGCAAAAATCAATGAATATTGTAAATGCACAAACAGTAATATCTCCACATTGCACGGTGCAATTTTGAAATTTTTAGCTTTTTCCTGTTAATCCTAGCATGATAAAGAAGATTCAAAGAGAGTGAGATGCCAGCTCCTTTCATTCAGTCAGTAGCTTCAAACATTTCTGGTATATGAAAAACATGTTTTTCAATGGCAAAAATCAATGAATATTGTAAATGCACAAACAGTAATATCTCCACATTGCACGGTGCAATTCTGAAATTTTTAGCTTTTTCCTGTTAATCCTAGCATGATAAAGAAGATTCAAAGAGAGTGAGATGCCAGCTCCTTTCATTCAGTCAGTAGCTTCAAACATTTCTGGTATATGAAAAACATGTTTTTCAATGGCAAAAATCAATGAATATTGTAAATGCACAAACAGTAATATCTCCACATTGCAAGGTGCAATTCTGAAATTTTTTCCTTTTCCTGCTAATCCTAGCATGATAAAGAAGATTCAAAGAGTGAGATGCCAGCTCCTTTCATTCAGTCAGTAGCTTCAAACATTTCTGGTATATGAAAAACGTTTTTCAATGTCAAAAATCAATGAATATTGTAAATGCACAAACAGTAATATCTCCACATTGCACGGTGCAATTCTGAAATTTTTAGGTTTTTCCTGTTAATCCTAGCATGATAAAGAAGATTCAAAGAGAGTGAGATGCCAGCTCCTTTCATTCAGTCAGTAGCTTCAAACATTTCTGGTATATGAAAAACATGTTTTTCAATGGCAAAAATCAATGAATATTGTAAATGCACAAACAGTAATATCTCCACATTGCAAGGTGCAATTCTGAAATTTTTTGCTTTTTCCTGTTAATCCTAGCATGATAAAGAAGATTCAAAGAGAGTGAGATGCCAGCTCCTTTCATTCAGTCAGTAGCTTCAAACATTTCTGGTATATGAAAAACATGTTTTTCAATGGCAAAAATCAATGAATATTGTAAATGCACAAACAGTAATATCTCCACATTGCACGGTGCAATTCTGAAATTTTTAGCTTTTTCCTGTTAATCCTAGCATGATAAAGAAGATTCAAAGAGAGTGAGATGCCAGCTCCTTTCATTCAGTCAGTAGCTTCAAACATTTCTGGTATATGAAAAACATGTTTTTCAATGGCAAAAATCAATGAATATTGTAAATGCACAAACAGTAATATCTCCACATTGCACGGTGCAATTCTGAAATTTTTAGCTTTTTCCTGTTAATCCTAGCATGATAAAGAAGATTCAAAGAGAGTGAGATGCCAGCTCCTTTCATTCAGTCAGTAGCTTCAAACATTTCTGGTATATGAAAAACATGTTTTTCAATGGCAAAAATCAATGAATATTGTAAATGCACAAACAGTAATATCTCCACATTGCAAGGTGCAATTCTGAAATTTTTTGCTTTTTCCTGCTAATCCTAGCATGATAAAGAAGATTCAAAGAGAGTGAGATGCCAGCTCCTTTCATTCAGTCAGTAGCTTCAAACATTTCTGGTATATGAAAAACATGTTTTTCAATGGCAAAAATCAATGAATATTGTAAATGCACAAACAGTAATATCTCCACATTGCACGGTGCAATTCTGAAATTTTTAGCTTTTTCCTGTTAATCCTAGCATGATAAAGAAGATTCAAAGAGAGTGAGATGCCAGCTCCTTTCATTCAGTCAGTAGCTTCAAACATTTCTGGTATATGAAAAACATGTTTTTCAATGGCAAAAATCAATGAATATTGTAAATGCACAAACAGTAATATCTCCACATTGCAAGGTGCAATTCTGAAATTTTTTGCTTTTTCCTGTTAATCCTAGCATGATAAAGAAGATTCAAAGAGAGTGAGATGCCAGCTCCTTTCATTCAGTCAGTAGCTTCAAACATTTCTGGTATATGAAAAACATGTTTTTCAATGGCAAAAATCAATGAATATTGTAAATGCACAAACAGTAATATCTCCACATTGCACGGTGCAATTCTGAAATTTTTAGCTTTTTCCTGTTAATCCTAGCATGATAAAGAAGATTCAAAGAGAGTGAGATGCCAGCTCCTTTCATTCAGTCAGTAGCTTCAAACATTTCTGGTATATGAAAAACATGTTTTTCAATGGCAAAAATCAATGAATATTGTAAATGCACAAACAGTAATATCTCCACATTGCAAGGTGCAATTCTGAAATTTTTTGCTTTTTCCTGCTAATCCTAGCATGATAAAGAAGATTCAAAGAGAGTGAGATGCCAGCTCCTTTCATTCAGTCAGTAGCTTCAAACATTTCTGGTATATGAAAAACATGTTTTTCAATGGCAAAAATCAATGAATATTGTAAATGCACAAACAGTAATATCTCCACATTGCACGGTGCAATTCTGAAATTTTTAGCTTTTTCCTGTTAATCCTAGCATGATAAAGAAGATTCAAAGAGAGTGAGATGCCAGCTCCTTTCATTCAGTCAGTAGCTTCAAACATTTCTGGTATATGAAAAACATGTTTTTCAATGGCAAAAATCAATGAATATTGTAAATGCACAAACAGTAATATCTCCACATTGCAAGGTGCAATTCTGAAATTTTTTGCTTTTTCCTGTTAATCCTAGCATGATAAAGAAGATTCAAAGAGAGTGAGATGCCAGCTCCTTTCATTCAGTCAGTAGCTTCAAACATTTCTGGTATATGAAAAACATGTTTTTCAATGGCAAAAATCAATGAATAGTAAATGCACAAACAGTAATATCTCCACATTGCACGGTGCAATTCTGAAATTTTTAGCTTTTTCCTGTTAATCCTAGCATGATAAAGAAGATTCAAAGAGAGTGAGATGCCAGCTCCTTTCATTCAGTCAGTAGCTTCAAACATTTCTGGTATATGAAAAACATGTTTTTCAATGGCAAAAATCAATGAATATTGTAAATGCACAAACAGTAATATCTCCACATTGCAAGGTGCAATTCTGAAATTTTTTGCTTTTTCCTGTTAATCCTAGCATGATAAAGAAGATTCAAAGAGAGTGAGATGCCAGCTCCTTTCATTCAGTCAGTAGCTTCAAACATTTCTGGTATATGAAAAACGTTTTACAATGGCAAAAATCAATGAATATTGTAAATGCACAAACAGTAATATCTCCACATTGCACGGTGCAATTCTGAAATTTTTAGCTTTTTCCTGTTAATCCTAGCATGATAAAGAAGATTCAAAGAGAATGAGATGCCAGCTCCTTTCATTCAGTCAGTAGCTTCAAACATTTCTGGTATATGAAAAACATGTTTTTCAATGGCAAAAATCAATGAATATTGTAAATGCACAAACAGTAATATCTCCACATTGCAAGGTGCAATTCTGAAATTTTTTGCTTTTTCCTGCTAATCCTAGCATGATAAAGAAGATTCAAAGGGAGTGAGATGCCAGCTCCTTTCATTCAGTCAGTAGCTTCAAACATTTCTGGTATATGAAAAACGTTTTTCAATGGCAAAAATCAATGAATATTGTAAATGCACAAACAGTAATATCTCCACATTGCACGGTGCAATTCTGAAATTTTTTGCTTTTTCCTGTTAATCCTAGCATGATAAAGAAGATTCAAAGAGAGTGAGATGCCAGCTCCTTTCATTCAGTCAGTAGCTTCAAACATTTCTGGTATATGAAAAACATGTTTTTCAATGGCAAAAATCAATGAATATTGTAAATGCACAAACAGTAATATCTCCACATTGCAAGGTGCAATTCTGAAATTTTTTGCTTTTTCCTGCTAATCCTAGCATGATAAAGAAGATTCAAAGAGAGTGAGATGCCAGCTCCTTTCATTCAGTCAGTAGCTTCAAACATTTCTGGACGTTTTTCAATGGCAAAAATCAATGAATATTGTAAATGCACAAACAGTAATATCTCCACATTGCAAGGTGCAATTCTGAAATTTTTTGCTTTTTCCTGCTAATCCTAGCATGATAAAGAAGATTCAAAGAGAGTGAGATGCCAGCTCCTTTCATTCAGTCAGTAGCTTCAAACATTTCTGGTATATGAAAAACATGTTTTTCAATGGCAAAAATCAATGAATATTGTAAATGCACAAACAGTAATATCTCCACATTGCAAGGTGCAATTCTGAAATTTTTTGCTTTTTCCTGCTAATCCTAGCATGATAAAGAAGATTCAAAGAGAGTGAGATGCCAGCTCCTTTCATTCAGTCAGTAGCTTCAAACATTTCTGTTATATGAAAAACATGTTTTTCAATGGCAAAAATCAATGAATATTGTAAATGCACAAACAGTAATATCTCCACATTGCAAGGTGCAAGTCTGAAATTTTTTGCTTTTTCCTGTTAATCCTAGCATGATAAAGAAGATTCAAAGAGAGTGAGATGCCAGCTCCTTTCATTCAGTCAGTAGCTTCAAACATTTCTGGTATATGAAAAACATGTTTTTCAATGGCAAAAATCAATGAATATTGTAAATGCACAAACAGTAATATCTCCACATTGCAAGGTGCAATTCTGAAATTTTTTGCTTTTTCCTGCTAATCCTAGCATGATAAAGAATATTCAAAGAGAGTGAGATGCCAGCTCCTTTCATTCAGTCAGTAGCTTCAAACATTTCTGGTATATGAAAAACATGTTTTTCAATGGCAAAAATCAATGAATATTGTAAATGCACAAACAGTAATATCTCCACATTGCACGGTGCAATTCTGAAATTTTTAGCTTTTTCCTGTTAATCCTAGCATGATAAAGAAGATTCAAAGAGAGTGAGATGCCAGCTCCTTTCATTCAGTCAGTAGCTTCAAACATTTCTGGTATATGAAAAACATGTTTTTCAATGGCAAAAATCAATGAATATTGTAAATGCACAAACAGTAATATCTCCACATTGCAAGGTGCAATTCTGAAATTTTTTGCTTTTTCCTGCTAATCCTAGCATGATAAAGAAGATTCAAAGAGAGTGAGATGCCAGCTCCTTTCATTCAGTCAGTAGCTTCAAACATTTCTGGTATATGAAAAACATGTTTTTCAATGGCAAAAATCAATGAATATTGTAAATGCACAAACAGTAATATCTCCACATTGCACGGTGCAATTCTGAAATTTTTAGCTTTTTCCTGTTAATCCTAGCATGATAAAGAAGATTCAAAGAGAGTGAGATGCCAGCTCCTTTCATTCAGTCAGTAGCTTCAAACATTTCTGGTATATGAAAAACATGTTTTTCAATGGCAAAAATCAATGAATATTGTAAATGCACAAACAGTAATATCTCCACATTGCAAGGTGCAATTCTGAAATTTTTTGCTTTTTCCTGTTAATCCTAGCATGATAAAGAAGATTCAAAGAGAGTGAGATGCCAGCTCCTTTCATTCAGTCAGTAGCTTCAAACATTTCTGGTATATGAAAAACATGTTTTTCAATGGCAAAAATCAATGAATAGTAAATGCACAAACAGTAATATCTCCACATTGCACGGTGCAATTCTGAAATTTTTAGCTTTTTCCTGTTAATCCTAGCATGATAAAGAAGATTCAAAGAGAGTGAGATGCCAGCTCCTTTCATTCAGTCAGTAGCTTCAAACATTTCTGGTATATGAAAAACATGTTTTTCAATGGCAAAAATCAATGAATATTGTAAATGCACAAACAGTAATATCTCCACATTGCAAGGTGCAATTCTGAAATTTTTTGCTTTTTCCTGTTAATCCTAGCATGATAAAGAAGATTCAAAGAGAGTGAGATGCCAGCTCCTTTCATTCAGTCAGTAGCTTCAAACATTTCTGGTATATGAAAAACGTTTTACAATGGCAAAAATCAATGAATATTGTAAATGCACAAACAGTAATATCTCCACATTGCACGGTGCAATTCTGAAATTTTTAGCTTTTTCCTGTTAATCCTAGCATGATAAAGAAGATTCAAAGAGAATGAGATGCCAGCTCCTTTCATTCAGTCAGTAGCTTCAAACATTTCTGGTATATGAAAAACATGTTTTTCAATGGCAAAAATCAATGAATATTGTAAATGCACAAACAGTAATATCTCCACATTGCAAGGTGCAATTCTGAAATTTTTTGCTTTTTCCTGCTAATCCTAGCATGATAAAGAAGATTCAAAGGGAGTGAGATGCCAGCTCCTTTCATTCAGTCAGTAGCTTCAAACATTTCTGGTATATGAAAAACGTTTTTCAATGGCAAAAATCAATGAATATTGTAAATGCACAAACAGTAATATCTCCACATTGCACGGTGCAATTCTGAAATTTTTTGCTTTTTCCTGTTAATCCTAGCATGATAAAGAAGATTCAAAGAGAGTGAGATGCCAGCTCCTTTCATTCAGTCAGTAGCTTCAAACATTTCTGGTATATGAAAAACATGTTTTTCAATGGCAAAAATCAATGAATATTGTAAATGCACAAACAGTAATATCTCCACATTGCAAGGTGCAATTCTGAAATTTTTTGCTTTTTCCTGCTAATCCTAGCATGATAAAGAAGATTCAAAGAGAGTGAGATGCCAGCTCCTTTCATTCAGTCAGTAGCTTCAAACATTTCTGGACGTTTTTCAATGGCAAAAATCAATGAATATTGTAAATGCACAAACAGTAATATCTCCACATTGCAAGGTGCAATTCTGAAATTTTTTGCTTTTTCCTGCTAATCCTAGCATGATAAAGAAGATTCAAAGAGAGTGAGATGCCAGCTCCTTTCATTCAGTCAGTAGCTTCAAACATTTCTGGTATATGAAAAACATGTTTTTCAATGGCAAAAATCAATGAATATTGTAAATGCACAAACAGTAATATCTCCACATTGCAAGGTGCAATTCTGAAATTTTTTGCTTTTTCCTGCTAATCCTAGCATGATAAAGAAGATTCAAAGAGAGTGAGATGCCAGCTCCTTTCATTCAGTCAGTAGCTTCAAACATTTCTGTTATATGAAAAACATGTTTTTCAATGGCAAAAATCAATGAATATTGTAAATGCACAAACAGTAATATCTCCACATTGCAAGGTGCAAGTCTGAAATTTTTTGCTTTTTCCTGTTAATCCTAGCATGATAAAGAAGATTCAAAGAGAGTGAGATGCCAGCTCCTTTCATTCAGTCAGTAGCTTCAAACATTTCTGGTATATGAAAAACATGTTTTTCAATGGCAAAAATCAATGAATATTGTAAATGCACAAACAGTAATATCTCCACATTGCAAGGTGCAATTCTGAAATTTTTTGCTTTTTCCTGCTAATCCTAGCATGATAAAGAATATTCAAAGAGAGTGAGATGCCAGCTCCTTTCATTCAGTCAGTAGCTTCAAACATTTCTGGTATATGAAAAACATGTTTTTCAATGGCAAAAATCAATGAATATTGTAAATGCACAAACAGTAATATCTCCACATTGCACGGTGCAATTCTGAAATTTTTAGCTTTTTCCTGTTAATCCTAGCATGATAAAGAAGATTCAAAGAGAGTGAGATGCCAGCTCCTTTCATTCAGTCAGTAGCTTCAAACATTTCTGGTATATGAAAAACATGTTTTTCAATGGCAAAAATCAATGAATATTGTAAATGCACAAACAGTAATATCTCCACTTTGCAAGGTGCAATTCTGAAATTTTTTGCTTTTTCCTGTTAATCCTAGCATGATAAAGAAGATTCAAAGAGAGTGAGATGCCAGCTCCTTTCATTCAGTCAGTAGCTTCAAACATTTCTGGTATATGAAAAACATGTTTTTCAATGGCAAAAATCAATGAATATTGTAAATGCACAAACAGTAATATCTCCACATTGCAAGGTGCAATTCTGAAATTTTTTGCTTTTTCCTGCTAATCCTAGCATGATAAAGAAGATTCAAAGAGAGTGAGATGCCAGCTCCTTTCATTCAGTCAGTAGCTTCAAACATTTCTGGTATATGAAAAACATGTTTTTCAATGGCAAAAATCAATGAATATTGTAAATGCACAAACAGTAATATCTCCACATTGCAAGGTGCAATTCTGAAATTTTTTGCTTTTTCCTGCTAATCCTAGCATGATAAAGAAGATTCAAAGAGAGTGAGATGCCAGCTCCTTTCATTCAGTCAGTAGCTTCAAACATTTCTGGTATATGAAAAACATGTTTTTCAATGGCAAAAATCAATGAATATTGTAAATGCACAAACAGTAATATCTCCAAATTGCACGGTGCAATTCTGAAATTTTTAGCTTTTTCCTGTTAATCCTAGCATGATAAAGAAGATTCAAAGAGAGTGAGATGCCAGCTCCTTTCATTCAGTCAGTAGCTTCAAACATTTCTGGTATATGAAAAACATGTTTTTCAATGGCAAAAATCAATGAATATTGTAAATGCACAAACAGTAATATCTCCACATTGCAAGGTGCAATTCTGAAATTTTTTGCTTTTTCCTGCTAATCCTAGCATGATAAAGAAGATTCAAAGAGAGTGAGATGCCAGCTCCTTTCATTCAGTCAGTAGCTTCAAACATTTCTGGTATATGAAAAACATGTTTTTCAATGGCAAAAATCAATAAATATTGTAAATGCACAAACAGTAATATCTCCACATTGCACGGTGCAATTCTGAAATTTTTAGCTTTTTCCTGTTAATCCTAGCATGATAAAGAAGATTCAAAGAGAGTGAGATGCCAGCTCCTTTCATTCAGTCAGTAGCTTCAAACATTTCTGGTATATGAAAAACATGTTTTTCAATGGCAAAAATCAATGAATATTGTAAATGCACAAACAGTAATATCTCCACATTGCAAGGTGCAATTCTGAAATTTTTTGCTTTTTCCTGTTAATCCTAGCATGATAAAGAAGATTCAGAGAGAGTGAGATGCCAGCTCCTTTCATTCAGTCAGTAGCTTCAAACATTTCTGGTATATGAAAAACGTTTTACAATGGCAAAAATCAATGAATATTGTAAATGCACAAACAGTAATATCTCCACATTGCACGGTGCAATTCTGAAATTTTTAGCTTTTTCCTGTTAATCCTAGCATGATAAAGAAGATTCAAAGAGAGTGAGATGCCAGCTCCTTTCATTCAGTCAGTAGCTTCAAACATTTCTGGTATATGAAAAACATGTTTTTCAATGGCAAAAATCAATGAATATTGTAAATGCACAAACAGTAATATCTCCACATTGCAAGGTGCAATTCTGAAATTTTTTGCTTTTTCCTGTTAATCCTAGCATGATAAAGAAGATTCAAAGAGAGTGAGATGCCAGCTCCTTTCATTCAGTCAGTAGCTTCAAACATTTCTGGTATATGAAAAACATGTTTTTCAATGGCAAAAATCAATGAATATTGTAAATGCACAAACAGTAATATCTCCACATTGCACGGTGCAATTCTGAAATTTTTAGCTTTTTCCTGTTAATCCTAGCATGATAAAGAAGATTCAAAGAGAATGAGATGCCAGCTCCTTTCATTCAGTCAGTAGCTTCAAACATTTCTGGTATATGAAAAACATGTTTTTCAATGGCAAAAATCAATGAATATTGTAAATGCACAAACAGTAATATCTCCACATTGCAAGGTGCAATTCTGAAATTTTTTGCTTTTTCCTGCTAATCCTAGCATGATAAAGAAGATTCAAAGGGAGTGAGATGCCAGCTCCTTTCATTCAGTCAGTAGCTTCAAACATTTCTGGTATATGAAAAACATGTTTTTCAATGGCAAAAATCAATGAATATTGTAAATGCACAAACAGTAATATCTCCACATTGCACGGTGCAATTCTGAAATTTTTTGCTTTTTCCTGTTAATCCTAGCATGATAAAGAAGATTCAAAGAGAGTGAGATGCCAGCTCCTTTCATTCAGTCAGTAGCTTCAAACATTTCTGGTATATGAAAAACATGTTTTTCAATGGCAAAAATCAATGAATATTGTAAATGCACAAACAGTAATATCTCCACATTGCAAGGTGCAATTCTGAAATTTTTTGCTTTTTCCTGCTAATCCTAGCATGATAAAGAAGATTCAAAGAGAGTGAGATGCCAGCTCCTTTCATTCAGTCAGTAGCTATAAACATTTCTGGACGTTTTTCAATGGCAAAAATCAATGAATATTGTAAATGCACAAACAGTAATATCTCCACATTGCAAGGTGCAATTCTGAAATTTTTTGCTTTTTCCTGCTAATCCTAGCATGATAAAGAAGATTCAAAGAGAGTGAGATGCCAGCTCCTTTCATTCAGTCAGTAGCTTCAAACATTTCTGGTATATGAAAAACATGTTTTTCAATGGCAAAAATCAATGAATATTGTAAATGCACAAACAGTAATATCTCCACATTGCAAGGTGCAATTCTGAAATTTTTTGCTTTTTCCTGCTAATCCTAGCATGATAAAGAAGATTCAAAGAGAGTGAGATGCCAGCTCCTTTCATTCAGTCAGTAGCTTCAAACATTTCTGGTATATGAAAAACATGTTTTTCAATGGCAAAAATCAATGAATATTGTAAATGCACAAACAGTAATATCTCCACATTGCAAGGTGCAAGTCTGAAATTTTTTGCTTTTTCCTGTTAATCCTAGCATGATAAAGAAGATTCAAAGAGAGTGAGATGCCAGCTCCTTTCATTCAGTCAGTAGCTTCAAACATTTCTGGTATATGAAAAACATGTTTTTCAATGGCAAAAATCAATGAATATTGTAAATGCACAAACAGTAATATCTCCACATTGCAAGGTGCAATTCTGAAATTTTTTGCTTTTTCCTGCTAATCCTAGCATGATAAAGAATATTCAAAGAGAGTGAGATGCCAGCTCCTTTCATTCAGTCAGTAGCTTCAAACATTTCTGGTATATGAAAAACGTTTTTCAATGGCAAAAATCAATGAATATTGTAAATGCACAAACAGTAATATCTCCACATTGCAAGGTGCAATTCTG
This sequence comes from Phyllobates terribilis, assembly GCF_046119375.1. Lineage (NCBI taxonomy): Eukaryota > Metazoa > Chordata > Amphibia > Anura > Dendrobatidae > Phyllobates > Phyllobates terribilis. Next base: position 64,056 of record NW_027366183.1, read on the forward strand.
AAATTTTTTGCTTTTTCCTGCTAATCCTAGCATGATAAAGAAGATTCAAAGGGAGTGAGATGCCAGCTCCTTTCATTCAGTCAGTAGCTTCAAACATTTCTGGTATATGAAAAACATGTTTTTCAATGGCAAAAATCAATGAATATTGTAAATGCACAAACAGTAATATCTCCACATTGCACGGTGCAATTCTGAAATTTTTAGCTTTTTCCTGTTAATCCTAGCATGATAAAGAAGATTCAAAGAGAGTGAGATGCCAGCTCCTTTCATTCAGTCAGTAGCTTCAAACATTTCTGGTATATGAAAAACATGTTTTTCAATGGCAAAAATCAATGAATATTGTAAATGCACAAACAGTAATATCTCCACATTGCAAGGTGCAATTCTGAAATTTTTTGCTTTTTCCTGCTAATCCTAGCATGATAAAGAAGATTCAAAGAGAGTGAGATGCCAGCTCCTTTCATTCAGTCAGTAGCTTCAAACATTTCTGGTATATGAAAAACATGTTTTTCAATGGCAAAAATCAATGAATATTGTAAATGCACAAACAGTAATATCTCCACATTGCACGGTGCAATTCTGAAATTTTTAGCTTTTTCCTGTTAATCCTAGCATGATAAAGAAGATTCAAAGAGAGTGAGATGCCAGCTCCTTTCATTCAGTCAGTAGCTTCAAACATTTCTGGTATATGAAAAACATGTTTTTCAATGGCAAAAATCAATGAATATTGTAAATGCACAAACAGTAATATCTCCACATTGCAAGGTGCAATTCTGAAATTTTTTGCTTTTTCCTGTTAATCCTAGCATGATAAAGAAGATTCAAAGAGAGTGAGATGCCAGCTCCTTTCATTCAGTCAGTAGCTTCAAACATTTCTGGTATATGAAAAACATGTTTTTCAATGGCAAAAATCAATGAATATTGTAAATGCACAAACAGTAATATCTCCACATTGCAAGGTGCAATTCTGAAATTTTTTGCTTTTTCCTGCTAATCCTAGCATGATAAAGAAGATTCAAAGAGAGTGAGATGCCAGCTCCTTTCATTCAGTCAGTAGCTTCAAACATTTCTGGTATATGAAAAACATGTTTTTCAATGGCAAAAATCAATGAATATTGTAAATGCACAAACAGTAATATCTCCACATTGCACGGTGCAATTCTGAAATTTTTAGCTTTTTCCTGTTAATCCTAGCATGATAAAGAAGATTCAAAGAGAGTGAGATGCCAGCTCCTTTCATTCAGTCAGTAGCTTCAAACATTTCTGGTATATGAAAAACATGTTTTCAATGGCAAAAATCAATGAATATTGTAAATGCACAAACAGTAATATCTCCACATTGCAAGGTGCAATTCTGAAATTTTTTGCTTTTTCCTGCTAATCCTAGCATGATAAAGAAGATTCAAAGAGAGTGAGATGCCAGCTCCTTTCATTCAGTCAGTAGCTTCAAACATTTCTGGTATATGAAAAACATGTTTTTCAATGGCAAAAATCAATGAATATTGTAAATGCACAAACAGTAATATCTCCAAATTGCACGGTGCAATTCTGAAATTTTTAGCTTTTTCCTGTTAATCCTAGCATGATAAAGAAGATTCAAAGAGAGTGAGATGCCAGCTCCTTTCATTCAGTCAGTAGCTTCAAACATTTCTGGTATATGAAAAACATGTTTTTCAATGGCAAAAATCAATGAATATTGTAAATGCACAAACAGTAATATCTCCACATTGCAAGGTGCAATTCTGAAATTTTTTGCTTTTTCCTGCTAATCCTAGCATGATAAAGAAGATTCAAAGAGAGTGAGATGCCAGCTCCTTTCATTCAGTCAGTAGCTTCAAACATTTCTGGTATATGAAAAACATGTTTTTCAATGGCAAAAATCAATGAATATTGTAAATGCACAAACAGTAATATCTCCACATTGCACGGTGCAATTCTGAAATTTTTAGCTTTTTCCTGTTAATCCTAGCATGATAAAGAAGATTCAAAGAGAGTGAGATGCCAGCTCCTTTCATTCAGTCAGTAGCTTCAAACATTTCTGGTATATGAAAAACATGTTTTTCAATGGCAAAAATCAATGAATATTGTAAATGCACAAACAGTAATATCTCCACATTGCAAGGTGCAATTCTGAAATTTTTTGCTTTTTCCTGTTAATCCTAGCATGATAAAGAAGATTCAAAGAGAGTGAGATGCCAGCTCCTTTCATTCAGTCAGTAGCTTCAAACATTTCTGGTATATGAAAAACGTTTTATAATGGCAAAAATCAATGAATATTGTAAATGCACAAACAGTAATATCTCCACATTGCACGGTGCAATTCTGAAATTTTTAGCTTTTTCCTGTTAATCCTAGCATGATAAAGAAGATTCAAAGAGAGTGAGATGCCAGCTCCTTTCATTCAGTCAGTAGCTTCAAACATTTCTGGTATATGAAAAACATGTTTTTCAATGGCAAAAATCAATGAATATTGTAAATGCACAAACAGTAATATCTCCACATTGCAAGGTGCAATTCTGAAATTTTTTGCTTTTTCCTGTTAATCCTAGCATGATAAAGAAGATTCAAAGAGAGTGAGATGCCAGCTCCTTTCATTCAGTCAGTAGCTTCAAACATTTCTGGTATATGAAAAACATGTTTTTCAATGGCAAAAATCAATGAATATTGTAAATGCACAAACAGTAATATCTCCACATTGCAAGGTGCAATTCTGAAATTTTTTGCTTTTTCCTGCTAATCCTAGCATGATAAAGAAGATTCAAAGAGAGTGAGATGCCAGCTCCTTTCATTCAGTCAGTAGCTTCAAACATTTCTGGTATATGAAAAACATGTTTTTCAATGGCAAAAATCAATGAATATTGTAAATGCACAAACAGTAATATCTCCACATTGCAAGGTGCAATTCTGAAATTTTTTGCTTTTTCCTGCTAATCCTAGCATGATAAAGAAGATTCAAAGAGAGTGAGATGCCAGCTCCTTTCATTCAGTCAGTAGCTTCAAACATTTCTGGTATATGAAAAACATGTTTTTCAATGGCAAAAATCAATGAATATTGTAAATGCACAAACAGTAATATCTCCACATTGCACGGTGCAATTCTGAAATTTTTAGCTTTTTCCTGTTAATCCTAGCATGATAAAGAAGATTCAAAGAGAGTGAGATGCCAGCTCCTTTCATTCAGTCAGTAGCTTCAAACATTTCTGGTATATGAAAAACATGTTTTTCAATGGCAAAAATCAATGAATATTGTAAATGCACAAACAGTAATATCTCCACATTGCAAGGTGCAATTCTGAAATTTTTTGCTTTTTCCTGCTAATCCTAGCATGATAAAGAAGATTCAAAGAGAGTGAGATGCCAGCTCCTTTCATTCAGTCAGTAGCTTCAAACATTTCTGGTATATGAAAAACATGTTTTTCAATGGCAAAAATCAATGAATATTGTAAATGCACAAACAGTAATATCTCCACATTGCACGGTGCAATTCTGAAATTTTTAGCTTTTTCCTGTTAATCCTAGCATGATAAAGAAGATTCAAAGAGTGAGATGCCAGCTCCTTTCATTCAGTCAGTAGCTTCAAACATTTCTGGTATATGAAAAACATGTTTTTCAATGGCAAAAATCAATGAATATTGTAAATGCACAAACAGTAATATCTCCACATTGCAAGGTGCAATTCTGAAATTTTTTGCTTTTTCCTGTTAATCCTAGCATGATAAAGAAGATTCAAAGAGAGTGAGATGCCAGCTCCTTTCATTCAGTCAGTAGCTTCAAACATTTCTGGTATATGAAAAACATGTTTTTCAATGGCAAAAATCAATGAATATTGTAAATGCACAAACAGTAATATCTCCACATTGCAAGGTGCAATTCTGAAATTTTTTGCTTTTTCCTGCTAATCCTAGCATGATAAAGAAGATTCAAAGAGAGTGAGATGCCAGCTCCTTTCATTCAGTCAGTAGCTTCAAACATTTCTGGTATATGAAAAACATGTTTTTCAATGGCAAAAATCAATGAATATTGTAAATGCACAAACAGTAATATCTCCACATTGCAAGGTGCAATTCTGAAATTTTTTGCTTTTTCCTGTTAATCCTAGCATGATAAAGAAGATTCAGAGTGAGATGCCAGCTCCTTTCATTCAGTCAGTAGCTTCAAACATTTCTGGTATATGAAAAACATGTTTTTCAATGGCAAAAATCAATGAATATTGTAAATGTACAAACAGTAATATCTCCACATTGCACGGTGCAATTCTGAAATTTTTAGCTTTTTCCTGTTAATCCTAGCATGATAAAGAAGATTCAAAGAGAGTGAGATGCCAGCTCCTTTCATTCAGTCAGTAGCTTCAAACATTTCTGGTATATGAAAAACATGTTTTTCAATGGCAAAAATCAATGAATATTGTAAATGCACAAACAGTAATATCTCCACATTGCAAGGTGCAATTCTGAAATTTTTTGCTTTTTCCTGCTAATCCTAGCATGATAAAGAAGATTCAAAGAGATTGAGATGCCAGCTCCTTTCATTCAGTCAGTAGCTTCAAACATTTCTGGTATATGAAAAACATGTTTTTCAATGGCAAAAATCAATGAATATTGTAAATGCACAAACAGTAATATCTCCACATTGCAAGGTGCAATTCTGAAATTTTTTGCTTTTTCCTGTTAATCCTAGCATGATAAAGAAGATTCAAAGAGAGTGAGATGCCAGCTCCTTTCATTCAGTCAGTAGCTTCAAACATTTCTGGCATATGAAAAACATGTTTTTCAATGGCAAAAATCAATGAATATTGTAAATGCACAAACAGTAATATCTCCACATTGCAAGGTGCAATTCTGAAATTTTTTGCTTTTTCCTGCTAATCCTAGCATGATAAAGAAGATTCAAAGAGAGTGAGATGCCAGCTCCTTTCATTCAGTCAGTAGCTTCAAACATTTCTGGTATATGAAAAACATGTTTTTCAATGGCAAAAATCAATGAATATTGTAAATGCACAAACAGTAATATCTCCAAATTGCACGGTGCAATTCTGAAATTTTTAGCTTTTTCCTGTTAATCCTAGCATGATAAAGAAGATTCAAAGAGAGTGAGATGCCAGCTCCTTTCATTCAGTCAGTAGCTTCAAACATTTCTGGTATATGAAAAACATGTTTTTCAATGGCAAAAATCAATGAATATTGTAAATGCACAAACAGTAATATCTCCACATTGCACGGTGCAATTCTGAAATTTTTAGCTTTTTCCTGTTAATCCTAGCATGATAAAGAAGATTCAAAGAGAGTGAGATGCCAGCTCCTTTCATTCAGTCAGTAGCTTCAAACATTTCTGGTATATGAAAAACATGTTTTTCAATGGCAAAAATCAATGAATATTGTAAATGCACAAACAGTAATATCTCCACATTGCACGGTGCAATTCTGAAATTTTTAGCTTTTTCCTGTTAATCCTAGCATGATAAAGAAGATTCAAAGAGAGTGAGATGCCAGCTCCTTTCATTCAGTCAGTAGCTTCAAACATTTCTGGTATATGAAAAACATGTTTTTCAATGGCAAAAATCAATGAATATTGTAAATGCACAAACAGTAATATCTCCACATTGCACGGTGCAATTCTGAAATTTTTAGCTTTTTCCTGTTAATCCTAGCATGATAAAGAAGATTCAAAGAGAGTGAGATGCCAGCTCCTTTCATTCAGTCAGTAGCTTCAAACATTTCTGGTATATGAAAAACATGTTTTTCAATGGCAAAAATCAATGAATATTGTAAATGCAAACAGTAATATCTCCACATTGCAAGGTGCAATTCTGAAATTTTTTGCTTTTTCCTGCTAATCCTAGCATGATAAAGAAGATTCAAAGAGAGTGAGATGCCAGCTCCTTTCATTCAGTCAGTAGCTTCAAACATTTCTGGTATATGAAAAACATGTTTTTCAATGGCAAAAATCAATGAATATTGTAAATGCACAAACAGTAATATCTCCACATTGCAAGGTGCAATTCTGAAATTTTTTGCTTTTTCCTGCTAATCCTAGCATGATAAAGAAGATTCAAAGAGAGTGAGATGCCAGCTCCTTTCATTCAGTCAGTAGCTTCAAACATTTCTGGTATATGAAAAACGTTTTTCAATGTCAAAAATCAATGAATATTGTAAATGCACAAACAGTAATATCTCCACATTGCACGGTGCAATTCTGAAATTTTTAGCTTTTTCCTGTTAATCCTAGCATGATAAAGAAGATTCAAAGAGAGTGAGATGCCAGCTCCTTTCATTCAGTCAGTAGCTTCAAACATTTCTGGTATATGAAAAACATGTTTTTCAATGGCAAAAATCAATGAATATTGTAAATGCACAAACAGTAATATCTCCACATTGCAAGGTGCAATTCTGAAATTTTTTGCTTTTTCCTGTTAATCCTAGCATGATAAAGAAGATTCAAAGAGAGTGAGATGCCAGCTCCTTTCATTCAGTCAGTAGCTTCAAACATTTCTGGTATATGAAAAACATGTTTTTCAATGGCAAAAATCAATGAATATTGTAAATGCACAAACAGTAATATCTCCACATTGCACGGTGCAATTCTGAAATTTTTAGCTTTTTCCTGTTAATCCTAGCATGATAAAGAAGATTCAAAGAGAGTGAGATGCCAGCTCCTTTCATTCAGTCAGTAGCTTCAAACATTTCTGGTATATGAAAAACATGTTTTTCAATGGCAAAAATCAATGAATATTGTAAATGCACAAACAGTAATATCTCCACATTGCACGGTGCAATTCTGAAATTTTTAGCTTTTTCCTGTTAATCCTAGCATGATAAAGAAGATTCAAAGAGAGTGAGATGCCAGCTCCTTTCATTCAGTCAGTAGCTTCAAACATTTCTGGTATATGAAAAACATGTTTTTCAATGGCAAAAATCAATGAATATTGTAAATGCACAAACAGTAATATCTCCACATTGCAAGGTGCAATTCTGAAATTTTTTGCTTTTTCCTGCTAATCCTAGCATGATAAAGAAGATTCAAAGAGAGTGAGATGCCAGCTCCTTTCATTCAGTCAGTAGCTTCAAACATTTCTGGTATATGAAAAACATGTTTTTCAATGGCAAAAATCAATGAATATTGTAAATGCACAAACAGTAATATCTCCACATTGCACGGTGCAATTCTGAAATTTTTAGCTTTTTCCTGTTAATCCTAGCATGATAAAGAAGATTCAAAGAGAGTGAGATGCCAGCTCCTTTCATTCAGTCAGTAGCTTCAAACATTTCTGGTATATGAAAAACATGTTTTTCAATGGCAAAAATCAATGAATATTGTAAATGCACAAACAGTAATATCTCCACATTGCAAGGTGCAATTCTGAAATTTTTTGCTTTTTCCTGTTAATCCTAGCATGATAAAGAAGATTCAAAGAGAGTGAGATGCCAGCTCCTTTCATTCAGTCAGTAGCTTCAAACATTTCTGGTATATGAAAAACATGTTTTTCAATGGCAAAAATCAATGAATATTGTAAATGCACAAACAGTAATATCTCCACATTGCACGGTGCAATTCTGAAATTTTTAGCTTTTTCCTGTTAATCCTAGCATGATAAAGAAGATTCAGAGTGAGATGCCAGCTCCTTTCATTCAGTCAGTAGCTTCAAACATTTCTGGTATATGAAAAACATGTTTTTCAATGGCAAAAATCAATGAATATTGTAAATGCACAAACAGTAATATCTCCACATTGCAAGGTGCAATTCTGAAATTTTTTGCTTTTTCCTGCTAATCCTAGCATGATAAAGAAGATTCAAAGAGAGTGAGATGCCAGCTCCTTTCATTCAGTCAGTAGCTTCAAACATTTCTGGTATATGAAAAACATGTTTTTCAATGGCAAAAATCAATGAATATTGTAAATGCACAAACAGTAATATCTCCACATTGCACGGTGCAATTCTGAAATTTTTAGCTTTTTCCTGTTAATCCTAGCATGATAAAGAAGATTCAAAGAGAGTGAGATGCCAGCTCCTTTCATTCAGTCAGTAGCTTCAAACATTTCTGGTATATGAAAAACATGTTTTTCAATGGCAAAAATCAATGAATATTGTAAATGCACAAACAGTAATATCTCCACATTGCACGGTGCAATTCTGAAATTTTTAGCTTTTTCCTGTTAATCCTAGCATGATAAAGAAGATTCAAAGAGAGTGAGATGCTAGCTCCTTTCATTCAGTCAGTAGCTTCAAACATTTCTGGTATATGAAAAACATGTTTTTCAATGGCAAAAATCAATGAATATTGTAAATGCACAAACAGTAATATCTCCACATTGCACGGTGCAATTCTGAAATTTTTAGCTTTTTCCTGTTAATCCTAGCATGATAAAGAAGATTCAAAGAGAGTGAGATGCCAGCTCCTTTCATTCAGTCAGTAGCTTCAAACATTTCTGGTATATGAAAAACATGTTTTTCAATGGCAAAAATCAATGAATATTGTAAATGCACAAACAGTAATATCTCCACATTGAAAGGTGCAATTCTGAAATTTTTTCCTTTTCCTGCTAATCCTAGCATGATAAAGAAGATTCAAAGAGTGAGATGCCAGCTCCTTTCATTCAGTCAGTAGCTTCAAACATTTCTGGTATATGAAAAACGTTTTTCAATGTCAAAAATCAATGAATATTGTAAATGCACAAACAGTAATATCTCCACATTGCACGGTGCAATTCTGAAATTTTTAGCTTTTTCCTGTTAATCCTAGCATGATAAAGAAGATTCAAAGAGAGTGAGATGCCAGCTCCTTTCATTCAGTCAGTAGCTTCAAACATTTCTGGTATATGAAAAACATGTTTTTCAATGGCAAAAATCAATGAATATTGTAAATGCACAAACAGTAATATCTCCACATTGCAAGGTGCAATTCTGAAATTTTTTGCTTTTTCCTGTTAATCCTAGCATGATAAAGAAGATTCAAAGAGAGTGAGATGCCAGCTCCTTTCATTCAGTCAGTAGCTTCAAACATTTCTGGTATATGAAAAACATGTTTTTCAATGGCAAAAATCAATGAATATTGTAAATGCACAAACAGTAATATCTCCACATTGCACGGTGCAATTCTGAAATTTTTAGCTTTTTCCTGTTAATCCTAGCATGATAAAGAAGATTCAAAGAGAGTGAGATGCCAGCTCCTTTCATTCAGTCAGTAGCTTCAAACATTTCTGGTATATGAAAAACATGTTTTTCAATGGCAAAAATCAATGAATATTGTAAATGCACAAACAGTAATATCTCCACATTGCACGGTGCAATTCTGAAATTTTTAGCTTTTTCCTGTTAATCCTAGCATGATAAAGAAGATTCAAAGAGAGTGAGATGCCAGCTCCTTTCATTCAGTCAGTAGCTTCAAACATTTCTGGTATATGAAAAACATGTTTTTCAATGGCAAAAATCAATGAATATTGTAAATGCACAAACAGTAATATCTCCACATTGCAAGGTGCAATTCTGAAATTTTTTGCTTTTTCCTGCTAATCCTAGCATGATAAAGAAGATTCAAAGAGAGTGAGATGCCAGCTCCTTTCATTCAGTCAGTAGCTTCAAACATTTCTGGTATATGAAAAACATGTTTTTCAATGGTAAAAATCAATGAATATTGTAAATGCACAAACAGTAATATCTCCACATTGCACGGTGCAATTCTGAAATTTTTAGCTTTTTCCTGTTAATCCTAGCATGATAAAGAAGATTCAAAGAGAGTGAGATGCCAGCTCCTTTCATTCAGTCAGTAGCTTCAAACATTTCTGGTATATGAAAAACATGTTTTTCAATGGCAAAAATCAATGAATATTGTAAATGCACAAACAGTAATATCTCCACATTGCAAGGTGCAATTCTGAAATTTTTTGCTTTTTCCTGTTAATCCTAGCATGATAAAGAAGATTCAAAGAGAGTGAGATGCCAGCTCCTTTCATTCAGTCAGTAGCTTCAAACATTTCTGGTATATGAAAAACATGTTTTTCAATGGCAAAAATCAATGAATATTGTAAATGCACAAACAGTAATATCTCCACATTGCACGGTGCAATTCTGAAATTTTTAGCTTTTTCCTGTTAATCCTAGCATGATAAAGAAGATTCAAAGAGAGTGAGATGCCAGCTCCTTTCATTCAGTCAGTAGCTTCAAACATTTCTGGTATATGAAAAACATGTTTTTCAATGGCAAAAATCAATGAATATTGTAAATGCACAAACAGTAATATCTCCACATTGCAAGGTGCAATTCTGAAATTTTTTGCTTTTTCCTGCTAATCCTAGCATGATAAAGAAGATTCAAAGAGAGTGAGATGCCAGCTCCTTTCATTCAGTCAGTAGCTTCAAACATTTCTGGTATATGAAAAACATGTTTTTCAATGGCAAAAATCAATGAATATTGTAAATGCACAAACAGTAATATCTCCACATTGCACGGTGCAATTCTGAAATTTTTAGCTTTTTCCTGTTAATCCTAGCATGATAAAGAAGATTCAAAGAGAGTGAGATGCCAGCTCCTTTCATTCAGTCAGTAGCTTCAAACATTTCTGGTATATGAAAAACATGTTTTTCAATGGCAAAAATCAATGAATATTGTAAATGCACAAACAGTAATATCTCCACATTGCAAGGTGCAATTCTGAAATTTTTTGCTTTTTCCTGTTAATCCTAGCATGATAAAGAAGATTCAAAGAGAGTGAGATGCCAGCTCCTTTCATTCAGTCAGTAGCTTCAAACATTTCTTGTATATGAAAAACATGTTTTTCAATGGCAAAAATCAATGAATATTGTAAATGCACAAACAGTAATATCTCCACATTGCAAGGTGCAATTCTGAAATTTTTTGCTTTTTCCTGCTAATCCTAGCATGATAAAGAAGATTCAAAGAGAGTGAGATGCCAGCTCCTTTCATTCAGTCAGTAGCTTCAAACATTTCTGGTATATGAAAAACATGTTTTTCAATGGCAAAAATCAATGAATATTGTAAATGCACAAACAGTAATATCTCCACATTGCAAGGTGCAATTCTGAAATTTTTAGCTTTTTCCTGTTAATCCTAGCATGATAAAGAAGATTCAAAGAGAGTGAGATGCCAGCTCCTTTCATTCAGTCAGTAGCTTCAAACATTTCTGGTATATGAAAAACATGTTTTTCAATAGCAAAAATCAATGAATATTGTAAATGCACAAACAGTAATATCTCCACATTGCAAGGTGCAATTCTGAAATTTTTTGCTTTTTCCTGCTAATCCTAGCATGATAAAGAAGATTCAAAGAGAGTGAGATGCCAGCTCCTTTCAGTCAGTAGCTTCAAACATTTCTGGTATATGAAAAACATGTTTTTCAATGGCAAAAATCAATGAATATTGTAAATGCACAAACAGTAATATCTCCACATTGCACAGTGCAATTCTGAAATTTTTAGCTTTTTCCTGTTAATCCTAGCATGATAAAGAAGATTCAAAGAGAGTGAGATGCCAGCTCCTTTCATTCAGTCAGTAGCTTCAAACATTTCTGGTATATGAAAAACATGTTTTTCAATGGCAAAAATCAATGAATATTGTAAATGCACAAACAGTAATATCTCCACATTGCACGGTGCAATTCTGAAATTTTTAGCTTTTTCCTGTTAATCCAAGCATGATAAAGAAGATTCAAAGAGAGTGAGATGCCAGCTCCTTTCATTCAGTCAGTAGCTTCAAACATTTCTGGTATATGAAAAACATGTTTTTCAATGGCAAAAATCAATGAATATTGTAAATGCACAAACAGTAATATCTCCACATTGCACGGTGCAATTCTGAAATTTTTAGCTTTTTCCTGTTAATCCTAGCATGATAAAGAAGATTCAAAGAGAGTGAGATGCTAGCTCCTTTCATTCAGTCAGTAGCTTCAAACATTTCTGGTATATGAAAAACATGTTTTTCAATGGCAAAAATCAATGAATATTGTAAATGCACAAACAGTAATATCTCCACATTGCACGGTGCAATTCTGAAATTTTTAGCTTTTTCCTGTTAATCCTAGCATGATAAAGAAGATTCAAAGAGAGTGAGATGCCAGCTCCTTTCATTCAGTCAGTAGCTTCAAACATTTCTGGTATATGAAAAACATGTTTTTCAATGGCAAAAATCAATGAATATTGTAAATGCACAAACAGTAATATCTCCACATTGCAAGGTGCAATTCTGAAATTTTTTCCTTTTCCTGCTAATCCTAGCATGATAAAGAAGATTCAAAGAGTGAGATGCCAGCTCCTTTCATTCAGTCAGTAGCTTCAAACATTTCTGGTATATGAAAAACGTTTTTCAATGTCAAAAATCAATGAATATTGTAAATGCACAAACAGTAATATCTCCACATTGCACGGTGCAATTCTGAAATTTTTAGCTTTTTCCTGTTAATCCTAGCATGATAAAGAAGATTCAAAGAGAGTGAGATGCCAGCTCCTTTCATTCAGTCAGTAGCTTCAAACATTTCTGGTATATGAAAAACATGTTTTTCAATGGCAAAAATCAATGAATATTGTAAATGCACAAACAGTAATATCTCCACATTGCAAGGTGCAATTCTGAAATTTTTTGCTTTTTCCTGTTAATCCTAGCATGATAAAGAAGATTCAAAGAGAGTGAGATGCCAGCTCCTTTCATTCAGTCAGTAGCTTCAAACATTTCTGGTATATGAAAAACATGTTTTTCAATGGCAAAAATCAATGAATATTGTAAATGCACAAACAGTAATATCTCCACATTGCACGGTGCAATTCTGAAATTTTTAGCTTTTTCCTGTTAATCCTAGCATGATAAAGAAGATTCAAAGAGAGTGAGATGCCAGCTCCTTTCATTCAGTCAGTAGCTTCAAACATTTCTGGTATATGAAAAACATGTTTTTCAATGGCAAAAATCAATGAATATTGTAAATGCACAAACAGTAATATCTCCACATTGCACGGTGCAATTCTGAAATTTTTAGCTTTTTCCTGTTAATCCTAGCATGATAAAGAAGATTCAAAGAGAGTGAGATGCCAGCTCCTTTCATTCAGTCAGTAGCTTCAAACATTTCTGGTATATGAAAAACATGTTTTTCAATGGCAAAAATCAATGAATATTGTAAATGCACAAACAGTAATATCTCCACATTGCAAGGTGCAATTCTGAAATTTTTTGCTTTTTCCTGCTAATCCTAGCATGATAAAGAAGATTCAAAGAGAGTGAGATGCCAGCTCCTTTCATTCAGTCAGTAGCTTCAAACATTTCTGGTATATGAAAAACATGTTTTTCAATGGCAAAAATCAATGAATATTGTAAATGCACAAACAGTAATATCTCCACATTGCACGGTGCAATTCTGAAATTTTTAGCTTTTTCCTGTTAATCCTAGCATGATAAAGAAGATTCAAAGAGAGTGAGATGCCAGCTCCTTTCATTCAGTCAGTAGCTTCAAACATTTCTGGTATATGAAAAACATGTTTTTCAATGGCAAAAATCAATGAATATTGTAAATGCACAAACAGTAATATCTCCACATTGCAAGGTGCAATTCTGAAATTTTTTGCTTTTTCCTGTTAATCCTAGCATGATAAAGAAGATTCAAAGAGAGTGAGATGCCAGCTCCTTTCATTCAGTCAGTAGCTTCAAACATTTCTGGTATATGAAAAACATGTTTTTCAATGGCAAAAATCAATGAATATTGTAAATGCACAAACAGTAATATCTCCACATTGCACGGTGCAATTCTGAAATTTTTAGCTTTTTCCTGTTAATCCTAGCATGATAAAGAAGATTCAAAGAGAGTGAGATGCCAGCTCCTTTCATTCAGTCAGTAGCTTCAAACATTTCTGGTATATGAAAAACATGTTTTTCAATGGCAAAAATCAATGAATATTGTAAATGCACAAACAGTAATATCTCCACATTGCACGGTGCAATTCTGAAATTTTTAGCTTTTTCCTGTTAATCCTAGCATGATAAAGAAGATTCAAAGAGAGTGAGATGCCAGCTCCTTTCATTCAGTCAGTAGCTTCAAACATTTCTGGTATATGAAAAACATGTTTTTCAATGGCAAAAATCAATGAATATTGTAAATGCACAAACAGTAATATCTCCACATTGCAAGGTGCAATTCTGAAATTTTTTCCTTTTCCTGCTAATCCTAGCATGATAAAGAAGATTCAAAGAGTGAGATGCCAGCTCCTTTCATTCAGTCAGTAGCTTCAAACATTTCTGGTATATGAAAAACGTTTTTCAATGTCAAAAATCAATGAATATTGTAAATGCACAAACAGTAATATCTCCACATTGCACGGTGCAATTCTGAAATTTTTAGGTTTTTCCTGTTAATCCTAGCATGATAAAGAAGATTCAAAGAGAGTGAGATGCCAGCTCCTTTCATTCAGTCAGTAGCTTCAAACATTTCTGGTATATGAAAAACATGTTTTTCAATGGCAAAAATCAATGAATATTGTAAATGCACAAACAGTAATATCTCCACATTGCAAGGTGCAATTCTGAAATTTTTTGCTTTTTCCTGTTAATCCTAGCATGATAAAGAAGATTCAAAGAGAGTGAGATGCCAGCTCCTTTCATTCAGTCAGTAGCTTCAAACATTTCTGGTATATGAAAAACATGTTTTTCAATGGCAAAAATCAATGAATATTGTAAATGCACAAACAGTAATATCTCCACATTGCACGGTGCAATTCTGAAATTTTTAGCTTTTTCCTGTTAATCCTAGCATGATAAAGAAGATTCAAAGAGAGTGAGATGCCAGCTCCTTTCATTCAGTCAGTAGCTTCAAACATTTCTGGTATATGAAAAACATGTTTTTCAATGGCAAAAATCAATGAATATTGTAAATGCACAAACAGTAATATCTCCACATTGCACGGTGCAATTCTGAAATTTTTAGCTTTTTCCTGTTA